>NC_056732.1:1762226432-1762526432 GCF_019279795.1 Protopterus annectens
TTATGTCACTGGACAGGCTGCCGAGTCCGTACAGTCGAACGCCTGCCATCACCTAATGGTTAGCCATACCCGATACTGTAATCATGTAGTCCGATGTAATAGGCATCACAAGGGATCACGCCCACCCAGCGTGAGTGACACATGGAAGCACCAATGTCAGTGCACGTGCAAGTGAGTGAGCGAGCGGGTGTACGCATGTTTGTCTACCAGTAAGCGAGTACTGCACTGTTAAAGAAATGTGGAGTCTAAACAAGTATAAGGAGCTGTAACCAGAGGTCAGCAGTGCTTAACAATGCACAATCCCACGCACAACCGCTCCCACCTGCTGGAATGTGCCTTACCCACTCCGTATCCAAAGGCGTCATTCTGGCCGAAAAGAAAGAACCGTCCTTTGCACATGTTGGTAGCAATGCCCTGCGCACACAGCTCATGTGAATTACCAACACACCATGGCATATATACAGACAATAGACAGTACCCACACATACCATACAGCACAGTCATCCAACAGTATAGCAATGTACTGGCAGATATGTCCGGACCACTGGTGTTTGCAGACCTGGCCGTTCTGTGTTTCAGTGTGTGAGCATGCCCAGTATGACTGTTATGCATGTTGTCGACAGACATTACCATCATACCGTCATGTGTTTGCACATGCCGAGTATGGTCAACTGGATTGCATGTGTCACATGTCCATATAGTAAGTACTGTGGTGCCGACCCCTGTGTTGCACACCAACAGGTGGCATGCTGTATCTGCAGGGTAGCTAATGGTCACATGGCATTGACTGTTGCAACATGTCTGCACAGCATGGGGGGACATCCAACTGCATCCACAGTCCTACACAACACTGGGGTTGGCGCACATGACTCTCACATGTATACGTTGGAAGGGGGGCACAGCTGACAGTTATACACATTTGCTACTACTGTACTGGTATGCCAGGTACTCCATGTCAGTGTGTGGACCTACCAAAATTGCTGGTTGGAGGCATACCACTGTACGTCAGATCCAAGCTTGAATTACCAGCATAGTGGTTTCAGACGTCCTAGCCTTTACATCCTGCATCCAACTGCCTGGCCTGCTGTAGTCTGTGTGTGTGTGTCTGTGGGGGTTGGGGTCATCCATTGGGCATATCCAGAGGACATTGTATAGCATTTCTCTGTATTGGTCTACACCTGTCCAGCTGTATGAGACTTGTGTGGGCGGTATGGACAGACATGATGTTCAGCCCATAACCTGCAGTGTGTTAGGACACCCTGTGTACTACTGGCTAGTATTGTGACCCTGGTATGTGCTACAGATGTCATGGTGCCACTATGGATGTGTACTGTCTGCTGCCCTAACAGTCGGCCACCAAATTCCCTTGTATGTTCAAATTCATACCATAGCTACAGGTAAATACACATTCTACTACAATTGCCAATTGCTAGGTTGATTGACTTACCTTGGGGGTGTTCCAGACCTGAGGATGGTGCTAGAGGGCTGCCTATGTCGGATGCACACAGTGCACTTCCTATACATGGCTGAGCACAGGTAGTGTCATGTTTGGCATCCCTTGTACTGTCTGTGCAAGTCAGAGAGGGTGAAATTCCCTGGGTATCTACTGTGTCAGTGCATATGCCATGTGTTGCCTCTTTGCCAAGGGCAGGTCATACTGTGCATGCCTCCTTTCACCGACTGGGTCCAGCTCAGGTAGTTCCTCCACCAAGTCACACTGTACCTGTACAGGCCTTGCCATTGGTGGGGGGCTGTGTGGCCCTGCCCCATGCTGTTCCTGCTGCAACTGTTACCGCAGGATCAGATTGTGTAGCATAGCACATACCATAACAAATTAGGTGCATGTAGCTGGTGAATACTGCAAGGCTCCACCGGATGTGTCCAGACACCAGAATTGTGACCTCAGCATCCCAAACACACGCTCAATTATATGTCTTGCCTGGGCGTGTGCCTCAGTATGGTGTAGTTGTTCAGGTGTGTGTGCATTGCTGATGGGTGTCATCAGCCATGACTCCAGTGGTTACCCAGCATTCCCCACTATGTGACTGTAGGGGATGTCCATATTGGCAAAGGTGTGGTACAGCTGCATCAGATGCCATATATCGGAATCGTCATAGCTTCCAGGGCAGACAGCACACATGCAGGTTAATGCCCTGGCCATCGCATATGGCCTAGCTGTTGGAGGGTATGCCCCTGCAGTTAATGTAGGCCCTACCCCACTCACCGGGTGGTGCTTTGATTTGTATGTGCATGCAGGCTATAGCACCCAGTACCCCCAGGGTAGTCTGCCATTTGGTGGGAGAGACGCATATTGCTGGTCAACAAATCACATGTGTTGAGGACATGTACATGTTCACTGGCATGTGGTGACATGGCGTCTTTGAACTGGTGCAATACTCTGGATGCAGATGCCTGTGAGATCCCCAAGATATCCCTATTTGTGCATTGGGAGGTACCTATGGCTAGTATACCTAGGCCAACACATACCTTGGTGTCCACTGGGATGGGTTTCCCTCGGCCTGGTCGACGTGTCATGTGTGGCTGGCACAGCTCAACAAGATGCTGTAGGGGGTCTCTGTCCACCCCATAGCACTCCATTATCTCCAGCCCATGTAGCCCCTGGTAGGTTACCCTGGGTCTGTAAAGTCTTCTGTTACCTCATTAAGGGTTGTTTGGCAGCATTCACATCCTCACCACCCTCAGCCTCTTGCTCATGTTGGTCTATGTTGCCTGCTGCAGCCATTCTCATTTAGTTGAATTGTGTCGAGTAATGTCCCCGCATGTATACACCGGTGGTGTAGAGTGTGGGAGGAACCTGTGTGTATGGTGCTTGGTCACTTTACTGTAGTGTTCTTGGGCGGGCTGGCCATGTAATCTGTTGATTGTGCTAACTATCACCTGTCTGTGCAGCTTGTTCACCTTGACTACTCCACTACTGCTGTTGTCCCTCCCAATTTCACCAGGCAGGTATAGACACACCCCTAGCTTAGGCGTGCTAAGGCAGGAGTAACCCCGAGGCACAGGGCTCCAATGTATGTACAGTATGCCTAAAACCCTCCCATGCCTTCACCAATATTCCAGTCTTGCACCCGGCTATCTATACACATACACTCTTGGGATATGCATCACACCCTGTGGATAAATGGGATTCACTATTGTCAACCTCATTTGCATAGTATTGTTTTCTAATGCATAGTTATATGACCCATACTGATCCTCCAAATTAATAACCACTGCTTACTGTCACTCAGATCCACACACAACTGGTTAAAGGTGCCTTACTATCATCATATTCGATGTCCCTTGTTCTTGCCAGCAACAAAATAATCAGTCTCTACACAACTAGAACCCGGGATCCTACACACCACAGACAATGTGCTTTACCACTAAGCCATGGCAGATACACGCACAGCCGAGGTGATCACGTACAGATCATCCAGCACAGACATTCAATAGTGCTAATATCCACATACATATCTATATATACACACACATATATATATATATATATATATATATATATATATATATATATATATATATATATATATATACATATATCTACATATATATTTATACACACACGCACATATACATATACACACACAGACATAGATATTGAATTTATATCACAACAGTGGACCACATGACACCAAAGCATTAGACAAGAATGAAAGGGAAACCACATGTGCCACCTGCATTTTGTAGTGGTGTTACTATCAAGGCAAGTGTGTTACATTGTCACACGGGTCAGATTGTAGTAAGGGTAAGAGTAGGGCTACTGACATTTACCCACCAGACCTATTGGCGAATGTATGTGTATGTGTAGAAAACCCAGTCTCTTGGGTGATTATAACATTTGTGGACACTATATAGGAATGCAACAAAACACAGTCAACACATCCTGGAGTTAGCCACTCACAGATACCAACACATAGGATATGTCTGCCAAACACACACATCTGTCATGACTTGGAATTGAACACCTACTTGTTTATTCTATCACACTACAGAATTACACAGTTACAGAATGTGCTACCGAGAGTACTGGATCACAGCAGTACCAGAGGCATACTTCTAGGTGGGTGACATCATCAGCAAAGGCAAAGACACTGATAGGGAATGTATGGAGAGTGAGCAGTCTAAAAGCATTACTCTGTCCCCAGGCAGCTGAAAACACACACACTTGGTAGGGCTGGGCTTAGAACATAGACTTAAGTACCTTATCACACTACAGCATTACACAGTTACAGAACACGCTACTGAGATTACTAGAGCACAGCACTCCCAGAGGCATACTTCTAGGTGGATGACATCATCTGCAAAGGCAAAGACACCGATAGGGAATGTATGGAGAGTGAGTAGTCTAAAAGCATTACTCTGTCCCCAGGCAGTGGGAAATACACACACACACACACACACACACACACACACACACACACACACACACACACACACACACACACTGGGCAGGGCTGGGATTTGAACATAGACCTAACTACCTTATCACACTACAGCATTACGCAGTTACAGAACGTGCTACCGAGATTACTGGAACACAGTATTCCCAGAGGTATACTTCTAGGTGGGTGACATCATCAGCAAAGGCAAAGACGCCGATAGGGAATGTATGGAGAGTGAGCAGTCTAAAAGCATTACTCTGTCCCCATGCAGCTGGGGGCACACACACACTTGGGAGGGCTGGAGTTAGAACATAGATCTAAATGCCTTAGCACATTACAGCATTACACAGTCACAGAACGTGCTACCGAGATGACTGGAACACAGCACTCCCAGAGGCATACTTCTAGGTTGGTGACATCATCAGCAAAGGCAAAGACGCCAATAGAGAATGTATGGAGAGTGAGCAATCTAAAAGCATTACTCTGTCCCCAGGCAGCTGGAAACATGCACACACACACACACTTGGCAGGGCTGGGATTTGAACATAGACCTAATTACATTATCACACTACAGCATTACGCAGTTACAGAATGTGCTACCAAGATTACTGGAACACAGCACTCCCAGAGGCATACATCTAGGTGGATGACATCATCAACAATGGAATAAATGCCGATAGGGATTGTATGGAGTGTGAGCAGTCTAAAAGCATATTACTGTCCCAAGGCAGACGGAGACAAACACAAGGCAGTGGTGTGAGCAGGACAACTGCCTATCTACAGAGCACTATTACAACACTACATAGATACGAGACGCGCCACAGATAGTACACCTTTCAAGACAGTCAACCAGTGCGTTCTATGTAGGAATCCATCCTGACATGGGGTATGGTCATCTGTTGCCTGGATGGCCACTATCACTATACAGGATTACAATGGTCATGCCCATACACAGAGGCACATAACTGGCACAAGGTGTCACTGGGCATGCTCACACACTTAGTAGCACACGTCCATTTGGAATGTACTATGTGTCCATCTACACAATGGCGTACTGGGCATGCTCACACAGTAGTAGCGAAGGGCTGTCTTGTATGCACACAGATTCTAAACACGGAAGGGCACAGTGTGTCGATATTCATCATTCTTAGCGCGAATGCTGCATTACATATATCTGACACCGGTCTTCTACACAACATCTGCTGCTGTCCATCACCTTAGCTGTACCAGTCTATACCTGGCACACTAATACCACCCGTGGTGATGTCCTGGCAGGAGTGGCTACTTCGCACATGTAGTACCATACATAGATGAAGAAACCTGAGACCAGGTAAACACCCTGACACCTACAGGACAACTGCATTGTATGTGTATGCTAAACAGGGCTAGATGTGCAGCATTCGTAATTACAGCTAACATTCCAGATCCAACAATGGGGAATACGGACATCTCTGCAGTGAGGAGCACCTGGCATATGGCACAGTTGTGCACAATAGCTCTACCACCGTATTCCTCAGATACAGACATGCGGGCCATAAGACCATTACGGACCGCTCCAGGTGTTAGTGTCCCCACGTACATGAAGGCCACTCACATGTACTGACCAGTACACTCTCAAGAGCCATCACAGATGTGTCAGGTGCAGATCACAGTGGTAAATGTCGCATTCTAGTATGTAGCCCTCAGACATCACCATGTCCTTGGACCAGCAACACACATCCATGCATTAGTACAACACCATGTTACTCATGACCAGTGGACTGTACATAGCTCTACAGCAACTGTGCAGACCACCCATGTACTGACAGGGTTCCATCATGTGTTATGCAATGCAATGATACCACTGTTCATAACCAGGTCGGCTGTACACACAACAGGGGCCTTGGGTTTTATACAGCTGTAACAGATAACGTTTGCTGTACACCAGAAAACACACTCATGTTTGGATATGACATACATGTAATTGCTGTGGATATGTACATGGCCCACACACACACAACACATATGTACATAGCATAGCTTTTGCTGTACTCCGTGCAGACAAGTGGCTACAGCAATTACATGCATGCACATGGAAGGTAGGTCCATGGCTGTTGAATGCTAACAGTACATAATGTAGCAATGTTGACTGAGGTAACTTTCCCTCTGTACTAGTTACCCATGACAACTATCATATCATACAACAGTCCATGTGTCATGTATGTCATCACACATGTCCACCAATTGCAATGCATACAAACATGGCTACATGACAGGTATGTAGGACCTACACACATGTACATGTAGTGGTGTGCATTCAGCTACCATGCATGTGCAGTAGCTGATGTATGCAGTTCATCTATGTCTAACTACAACATGCAGTTGCAATGCAGCCCCATCATTGACACCTGTATATGGTGAAATGCTGACAGTACAGTAAGATGTAAATCAGGTATGGATGGATGTGTGCACATAAAGTGGTGGTCCACCTTTGCAGATGGATGTTTGCTGAAGACAGCTCACAGGTGTGTCACAAGCCGTCCTACCATGACATGTGCAAACAGTACGCTATGTTACTGTTACTTGAAAGTGAAGACATGCAACCTACACAGAGGTCAGGGTGTCACTGACTGTAAATCACTTGACACCTGTAACACTTACATCCTCCCATGTGCATATAGCAGTATAATTGCCGAAGGTAACGTTGGTACACATAATGCAGGCATGTCTGTCAGACGTATCACCAGATAGCAGGTGTTTGATTCACAGTACTGCCATGTGTGTGTTTGCTTGTGTGACCATATATGCCACGTATGGTGGGGAATACATCCCAATTGTTACACACCCCTGTACACTGTTGTAGAGATCTGTACATACTGCAGTGTAGAAAGCAGGACATAGGCAGGGGTGGTGTGTGTATCACACACATGTTAGCTATCTGTATGTGAATGACATTTGTGGACTCCACAGTGTGTGTGTGTGTATGTATGTATGGCTGTCTGGTGCATGGAGTGAGGGTGTATGCTACCATACAGAACAGATAGGATCCCTAACCCCTCATGGTGGTGCAATCTACTACCCAGTCGATGCCGTCAGTCTTAGGCATTACTGCCTGCCTGTACATGTTCATTCTCTGTGTCGCATTATGTGGGTGCACAGTACTGTAATGGTGATTACCACATAGGCAGGGGTCCTCACCTCAACACTATCAAGTGTGTGTTATAGTGTTTTTGACCCTGTGAGTGTGGGCGTGTTACTGTGCGTGTCTGTGTGTGTTCTCATCCTGTAATGTGAAAGTGTATTACTGCTACACAGTGAGGCCTCATGCTATCAACTGGCCTCTACCCTTGACATCAGCTAGACCGCTGTGTAAACCCCCCGCACCATGTCACTGTACCTGTGATGTGACCTGGTATGGATGTCACGTCTCTAGCCACTGTAGCCTACTACACACCTCACATGCTCCTGGATCAGTAGATGTGTGGACATCTGTGGAATGTTAGCCTTTCTAACAGTGAGGTTGAGGCTACATATAGCATGCTGGTATTACCATACATGCCGGTAAGTCCTCCACATTTACACATGGGAAACTGCAAACACTGGTACTTATTGGCACATGCAATTAGACCTTATGGAGGGAAGCAGGGCATCATTACCAACATGCTGTTACTGTTGTGACCAAGACACATACTGTGAACATATAATAATGCATTCTAACTGCAAACACTGTTATGTAATGGCACATGCAGTTAGACCTTAAGGAGGGAAGCAGGGCATAATTACCAACATGCTGTTACTGTTGTTACCAAGACACATACTGTGAACATAAAACAATGCATTCTAAACCTGTACTACATGGTATGTCTGCTGCATGTCAACAGTACACAACAATAGTAATATACACTTATCTCACTATTCTGTTCACCCTGTGCATCAGACCATATGAGCATGTCCCTGCACTGATGGTGTGGATGACAGGGATGTGGCACAGGCATCATCATATGCACAGGGTGATAATGTTTGCCAGGGGTCTAGGCTGCACCAGTGGATGACATCATGTGTGTGAGTTAGGGCCGGTGATCTAATTGGACATGTTTGGTTGTTATGCATGTGGGTGTTGTGGTGCCCTACAGATGTTTCTGCTGTGTGCGTGTATGTGTGCACATAGTTCTGCCATGTGTCCGGCCTACAAAGGGGTATTATTGACAGCTCCAGATTGTACAGACCAGGATGTACAGCTCACTGTGTCCATCCATGGCCACATGACCTGTGCCTGCCAGGGGTTGCACGGGCACTATCAGGCAGAGGTACAGATTGGCCACTGTCCAATGACACATGTCCACTGGAACTGTGTCACCACTGGGAACATCCAGGGCCACGTCCACATGGCCTGCTGTGCCCTGCTTTGGACAGCACAGCACCAGCTGCACTGCTGCTGCTACCGGCACTATGGGAGCGGGCATGTGAGGTAGCTCATTCACGTAGACCTGCACCAGGTGGTGTAGCTGGCCTATGTCCATGTGGCCTATGCCTCACTCCTACCTGATGTTCCAGCACAGACAGCTCATGCTCGTGGATTGCTATGCCATGGTCAAGGATTCCAACCATGTCACCCAATCACCTGTCCAAAACGCCAGCAATCTGCTGTTGAGCATTTGCCAATGCCTGGATGTTGTCATTTAAAGAATGGATAGCAGCCCTCTGAAGCCTCTGCCCTTCTCTGTTCTGCCATTCAGCACGTTCCTGTACCACCATTATAGTCTGAAACATGCGTCTGGTGACACCAGCTGCTGCGCTCTGTCCTGCAGGTGCATGTCTGCCAGCAGCACTGGCCACATGCCTGTGTGGCACATCTGCAGTCATTTCACTGACACCATGGTGTGAAGACACACCTTGTGTAGCCACCACACGTTCCTGTTCCAAGCTAACACTGGCTGACTGTCCTTCCTCTATGGCCACTGGTGATGGGGTATGTGTTGGCATGAGAACTGTGTGCGGTGAAGAGGGGGATATAGCTGGGATGGCAACCATTGGCACAGATTCTGCCCCTGACAACCCTGCCTGTATATCAAGCATATGTTCATCACTGCTAGAGTCTGTGAGGACACTAACATCAGATGGACCGCAGGAGGGTAACGCACCTACATCACCTGTGAATGCAAACAAAGACTCTACATTACAATAGAGACACACACACACACACACACACACACACACACACACACACACACACACACACACACACACACACACACACACACACACACACACACACACACACACACACACACACACACACACACACACACAAACACAGACCATGCATGTGATTTGACAGAAGGCATGCAGAATGAATGTGATACAGCAGACGACATACAGACCATGCATATGATTTGACAGAATGCATGCAGCATGCATGTGATACAGCAGATGGCATGCAACTCAGACATTAATAGTGGTAGTTAGCATACATCCCTGGGTTGCACACAACAGCAAGCAGATGTCATATCAGAAGCCATGCATTTCACACAATCATGGTAGTAAGCATGCATCCCTGTGATACACCATGTGGACCAGCACAGGTTAACAGTACACATGGCTGATGTGAGGCATATGTCCTTGACATTAACATGTAGTATAACATGTAATCTGCTGACGAGTGCATTGACATGCATACATATTTGACGCAATGGTGTCCTGACACATGTACAGCAGTGTAATGGTGTCACATTGCAGTGTTGTCTGTATGCTCTACAGATAGAATGCACTTTTAGCAGATGTGCATGACCATTGAAGGGTAGTATGAGGCATCTACATTGCTATACAGTGTGAAGTACAGACACAGTGCCATTGCATGGCATCATGAGGCGTCTATATTGCTATACAGTGTGGAATACACACACAGTGCATAGCCATGACTGCGTGCATACACATTACATAAATTCTGTGGATTGTGACCCATGTCGCTGAGGTGTATACACACTAAACCATGCTGTGTCATGTGACAGGTCACCGGAACACTTATGGATGACACCCCTGCACAACTGCTAATATTTCTTAGCTGCCTGGCAACCATGTCAACACATGGCAGACTTGTCAATACACCGTGTCCCACATGACATTTATGTACCACACACACGAGGTGCATGGCTGACAGTGATGTCCAACAGCAGCAAGGGAAATGTATGGTATCTGTGGCCTGATGTGGTGTCTATGTATGTGGAAGCTGTACAGGTGACTACTGTCATGCTGTGACACAGTCATGATGTTCAACACATCTTATGTGGTCGAATTAAGTGACACCTCCACAAGCTGTGCACAGGCTTTTAGGATGTCCAGTGTTCCACATCTACTATATAACCATTCAACAAAGGCTGTAGTTGGACTATGTGTAGACAATGTGCAGCAGGGTGTACACACATACACATCACATCTACTGTGTGTTGCTACATGTCTCTGGCCATCCTCCATGGCCATGTGTGAACATGTGTTGGCCAAATGTTTGTGATGGCCATCTATCTCACATGGCTGTGTTGTCCCATATGACATACACCCATAGATGTCAGATACTTCACTGTCCACAGGGTTATGCAGACAAAGGGTTGTATGTTTGGTATGTAGGATATGTTTTATGGGATAGTGAGACAATGTTGCAGCCGGACCACTACATGTCTGGGACATGTCAGATGGCACATCACAATGTGTGCACCCATTGCAGGGGCATATTCCACAATGGTGAATCCTGTGGGCTGCCCATATCCCAGCTCACTGTGTAGTACTGTTTGCATACCACACATGTGTTGCTCCAATGTATAGTACATATTCCTACATTGAACAACACCTCCACCATTGTATGCACAGCTGTCCATACATCTAGCAATGATAGATACTGTGGTTTCATGTCAGTGTTTCATTTAGTTTGTATATATTGCACATGGGTAGCCAGTGTGATTGATGACAGATGCGACCTGTATATTGTAACTGGACCATACATTATGTGTACATGTGTTAACTGGCCACATGGCGAATAGATCTGTGCATTAACATGCCTGATACTGATAACTGTCTCACCTGCAATGCACTGCTGTCTGTGCTGCATGCCAGAGGTACCTATATAGGGGTGACACAGCAGTTTGATCATTATCCATGACTGTATGACAGCTACAGGGTGCACTGTGCATGTTAACACATTCGCCTGTACAATAGCATATAGTATGGAGTATGCACATGTGTGCATACACAGGGTGGCATACTATAGTATGCAGCATGTGTGTAAACATACCTTGCATATGATGTTACATTACATATTGTACAGTGACACATGCAACTAAATGGGATATAATAGTTATATGTACAGTAGTCACTTACCAGGCAACTCCAGGCTCGGTGGTTGGGAGACACCCACCCCCACGATGGTAGCTAGTGTTTGTGGATGCTGTTCTGATGGGGTCCGCAGGCTTGCCAGTAGCTCCTCGGTAGGTGTGAGTGGGGGCTGGGTTGGTGGCCTACCACCTGTTCTACCTTGTTCCCTGGCAATTGCATTGGCACGCTGTTTCGCATGTTGGATCAGGTCCATGCAGTGTCTGCGCACCTGCTGGTAGGTGCGGTTATGGCCACCCACATCATTAACCCTCCTGCGAAGTTCCTGCCACAGGTCGTCGTGCTGCTGGGCATGCTGTGGCACATGGCTGAACAATACCTCATAGTTATCATGGAGGTACAGTATGAGGGCATCATCCTCCAAGCGGTTATATGCTGGCAGGCATGATCGAGGCATTATCTGGAAGACATAATGATGGAGACAGGTCACAGTATCTCAGAGATGCACAGAGATACAGCTGCACATACATGTGTATTAAATCTAGTACATATGAACAGTTGTCTTTGCAAATCGTCATGACACTGACATGACTGACATGTTTGTGTCACACACATGTAACACCCGTTGTGCATTGGATATTATCACCATATATGTGTGTCACCTCATTACATTGCTCATACTCCATGTGAATGCTGTCTTGATGTGGGCATGTCTGTTTGCCTGCACTGGTGTTCTTACCTATCAGCACATGCCTGGATGTGTCCACAGTAATGCTGTTGACCTTGATGCTGTGTATATGTCACATATCAACACATACACTGCCTTAACGGACATGAGCAGTGACAATGCAGACATGTGCACGGAAACCTTTACATGCATGTGTTTTGCCATATACATCTACACAGCACTATACAGCAGTTCAACATCCTGCCACGTATCGCCTGTGTTGCACATGTGATACACATGGGACAATGGCTAGCCGGATGGTATTTGCTGGGATGGTTATCAACTATAGCATGTACGGACAAGGTTATGCAGTAGTGTGTATGTCCTGGGCCATGTATGGGCATAGGATGTGAGGTTTTCTAGCTGTATCCAACAGCCATGTTGCCGCCGCCAGGTGAATCAGTGCCACATTACTGATCCAGACATTTAATGATACATCTACCATGCGGTCATCGCACCATGTATGACAGAGATGACACGTGCAGCTTTGATGGACAGGGTTGCGTGGTATGGCAGGAGTATGTAACATGTATGGCACAGGGATCTGTCCAGCATGTGGCGATCCTTGTAGTAGGAAGGTGGCTGTCCATGACGTATGTCTTTCAGATCAGGATATGTACGTGTAGCATGTCCAACATCACAGTGTCGCACATGTCTTTATGCAGGGTAGCCAGCATGCTGCATAGTGGAGGTGAGGATTGTGAAGCCTGGTTTCACCCATCCACACATGGCCAATACCCCTTAAAGGTGATATGTGATTCAATATTGGTCACCTGAGTGCTGAGTATGGCTGTCCAATGATCTCCATGCTCATAGATGGCACCCTGTCATGACTTGGGTTGCCTCGTATGACTACCTAATAGGCCTGGTGATGTCACTAGCTCAGGGAGGTAAACTGCACAGCACCATCCTTTACACACAGTGTCCATAATGTTGACTGCTGCCTAGGTGGTAGTTAATGGGTGCAAGGTTATTAACCTAGCGGTGACAATGCAATAAGCAGCTGTCAGATTGTGCACATATGTCATGCACCTCACCCACAAAGCCCATTTTGCATGTTGTCCACAACACTGAGACAGCTATTGCTCCTAGGTCATGGCCATTCACATCTTTACATACGCAATGCCTCCCATTTGTCTGTGTGGTATGGGCTACAATGAGGGGGGAGTACAAAACATTAACCCTGTTTTACTATAGCTGCCACTGGTGTGATATGCACATGTCACTCAGACACCTTTTGTAGTTTTGCTTCTGTCAACAGGACACTGGTAGAACACTCCTGTGACATACAAAGGTACATCTAGTATACTCAGTGTAGGTGGAACACAGTATGGGTGATGATGTCCTATGACCTGTCACAGGTATGCTATGCAGTGTGAAATCATCCGTACTGTCATCTACATCTGTACTGCTAACATCTACGTTGATTAAGGTTCATGGACTTTCAGACCATACTCAGCAGGGTAATAGTGCAGTGCCTCCCATTATGACTGGCGTCTCCACTTTGTGGGTTGTGATGACTGTTGCTGTGCTCCATTCAGTGTTTTCACAGACTGACATGAACCTTTGTTTTACATGGAAGTGTATGTGTAGAGCAAACTGTTTTGCCATATGTGTATTATACGACCAGGGATGTGGACAGGTCACATGCAGCCTGAGTGCACCTTGTACCATCATAGTTATGGTTACAGGGGCGCTGTAGTGTTCATGGATATGTGATTGTGTACCTGTTGGAGGAGCAGTGAGTTTATATTATCCATCACCCTATCTGTATTGCATATACATGCTCAGCACATGTAAGCACTTCATGAGCTACTAGTTACTATAGCACTCATTCATACTCATTTCCTACAAGTGCACTGTTTGTCCTTACATTTCCAGCTTGCTTACAGTGCAACAGCTGTTGTACACACGCACCTCACATATCTTGTGAGAAATGGTTGAATATACAGGCATGTCCAAGTCTCAATTACCAGTGTTATTGCCTGTCTATATGATGAATATGGCAAACATGAGACAATATAGCAATTGTCTCATGTACACAGTCAATGCACACCTCCTAACATACAACACTACAGCCTGTGGGAGATGCACATATGTAGCCATGCTGGAGGTAATGCTCTCCCCAACCCAGACTGAACCTGACATTCATGTGGGGATGTTAAACATTTGCAACACACCCCACTCATTATATACTCTCACTAGATCTCCACCACCACAGGCCACACATAGTAAGACTACGACATTTGTGGAGCCTCTCCATACTCTCTGTGTAGGCAACAGAGGCAGTCCCCATCACCAAACACAACACCAATTACTTATAGCCCACAGACTCATGTGTGCTCATCAACTACAGCCAATAGGGTGTTATAACATACCCAACACACTAGTCATAGGTGACTCTGTAGGCGGTCACACTGATGTCCCACTCAGCAGGCTACACAAGGCGATAGTCACTTTCATCTGGCTGTCGGGTAACAGGATCCGCAACATAACCTATGCACTCATGCCACGGCTCACCAGGTACAATTTGACTGTCATTTTCCATGTTAGTGTGAATGCCCTGAGATGTAACTTCCTGGACTACATGTACAGGGACATGCAATAGCTCTCTGATCTTGTAGCCCAGGAAGGTATCACCCAAGCCCTGAGAAGCATTCTGCATTCATCCAGACTGATACCACTGTACAACAACTGAATTATTCACTTCAACAGTTGCCTATGCTTCTGCTGTCATTCCACAGGCATCCAGTATCTGTCTGCTTTGAATGACATGGTCGACAAAACCCAATGCTTTGCCACAGATGACCTGCACCTGTCAGCCCTGGGATTACGGATAACATCTAAGGCTCTTGCTGCTCCTATACTGTGGGTCTTGGACACATTTCCAATAACATATTCACCACCAGAACAGGAACAGGCAAGCAAAACCTGAGGGTAATGTTACTCAGTGCTTGGCATCTTCATCTCTAATGCACTCAGGCGAAACACTCATTATAATGGACCACTTCGATATCTCTGCAGTGACTGGGACCTGCTTCTAGGCTCTGGAGAGCACCCCTGCACTGACAGGTTATACGCAGACCACACCATTCAGTCATGAAACCGGGACCAGAACACCCATGCCGGAGGTGTGTCCATATTTCACAAGGATGTACACACCTCCAGGCTGGTTGCTTAGCACAATGCATCAGAGGTAATCCGAGTGCAACTAACTGTGGCCAGAACTGCTATACACATTGTAGCTTGCTACATATTCCACACCATACCCCATGGGTAACGGCCCTCATTTCTTGGTGTACTGGACAGTAGGGTTCAAACAGGGACTACTGATGTGAGACTGACACTACCCCACACTTAACTGGGATACCTACTCATGTACTGACACATTAGGCCAACATTTTCTGGGATTCATAACCTCCAATCAGCTGGATCAACCTATACACACTACCACCAAAGCCAACAATATCCTAGACATGGACATTACCAACTTGTGTGACTGGTGTTCCACACCTGGGGTTATCCCCTCTTTGGTCATTTCCGAACGTATGCTAATCACCCTTGTTATCCACATCTGGCACCACACCCTTCACGGAAAACACAGTACAATATTTCTACAAGGTCAACTTCAGACTTCTTATGACAGCAGTAGTAAACATCATGACACCCATGCAGATTGACAATATAGTTACAAATGCTGAAATATACACAACTGCACTTCATTAGCACTTACACGACTGCATGGATCATGCTATCCCAAACAGAGCCATGATGGTACCCACCAGATAATGGACGCCACTCTGGGGGTCCAGTTCCATAGACATAATGTACAACAAAAGGAGGAGGCTGTTGCAAAGTAGAGTACAATCTCATGGGTGGGGTAGCTCCCTGGTCAGCCTCTGTAGGAATCCAGGATCCCTTATCACATGCTCCAAAGCTAGCTACATAAACATTACTGCGACACATTCCAAGGACTACCACAAAGCGTTATGGAGGTATGTCAGTACTCTCGATGGCAATACCCACATCTGCTCTGACATACGATGGTTAGGCAGGAACATTACAGAACCGACTGATATTGGCAACATCCTGGCATATAGGTTCAATGCTAACTTTACACCCCTCTCACACCCTACAGGGCCCAAATCTATACAGGAACAATGCAGAGTCCCTGCGGTCACAACTATGCAGTTCCAAACTGCACTCTCTAAGGCCTGGAACATAGACTTCATGTGACCGTCCAACATCCCAGGCTGCAATTTACACAAATCTCAGAATGACATGGCTCCCCACTTGGCCACCACATTCAGTAATAGCCTTGTATCAGACATTGTGGCCCTTGAATGGTGCACAGCAACAGTTATCACACTCCACATAGGTGGCACCACAATGGACCAGAGGGACTATTGCCCTATATGCCTGACTGGACTGTTCTGCAACGCTATGGGGCACATCATCATGGAAGTCATTCACAGAGACATTGGTGGGCTCCAAACCTTTTATACCAGCCAGGTTGGATTTGTTAGGGCCAGATCATGGCTCCTACACCTGGTGGACTCCTTTGATACAGTTACCAAGGTAGTAGATGATGGTAAGGAGGTCCACATAGCCTACCTTGTCCTCTCATTGGCTTTCATCACCATTCTCCATTCTGGTATTGTCAACAAACACATCCACCTGGACATCGACCCCTACGTCTCAAGATGTTATGCAAAGTGGCTCACAGACAGGACCCACACAGTGAGGGTAGCATACCACAGTTCCTACTGTAATTCAGTTACAATTGGCGTTCCCCAGTCCTTGGTTATAGGGCCCCTCATGTTTGGTATATGCTTCCCTGAGGTACAGGCAAGCACAGAAGGACTTTCTCTGAATAGGTTTCCAGATGACTGCAAACAAGGAGCCATGACTGACTCGCCAGCTGATACAGACACCCTCCATAAGGGTGCCACTGTGAAAGATACCTGGTGTTGATAACATGGCTTCAAGCTGCATGACACAAGGTGCATAGACATCCCCTTTGGATTACACCGATCACCCACTGACTATCACATAGGTGGTAGCCCCCTACATACATGAGACATTATAAGGGATCTTAGTATACAGGTATATAGCACCCACTCCTTTGAAAACCATATTGCCAATGTGGGGTGGATATCCTTCTACGTGGCCACTCTAATCTGTGATGGGTTTGTAGCTGGAACAAAGGCACCCATTGTACCTCTATACTCTTGACTTATGAAACACGTTCAAGGGTACAATACCCCTTTTGGGGTGTACCTTACGGAACAGCAACGGCTTTAAATACCACAACATTAACACATCAAGAGGATTATTGACCTCTGAATGATGACGTATGCAGCGCAACTACAGAAACCACAACTGTACTCATTTGCATACTGCATACTCAGAGGTGACCTCTGCTGAACATACAAGGCCCATGTCCACAACAATATTTGTGGATATACTCCACATAGCAACATAAGCAAAAGCCACTGAGAGCAACATGCTCAGGGATATGTACCCAAATGCAACAATGAGTGGGACGTGCTGGAGGGATACATTCCTGAACCGGACACTCACCATGCTTTGGAACATGATTCCTATGTACATCAGGCAGGGACCCTCGCTAGCACTCTTCATGAGATACCTCGATGGGTGGATGGGAGACAGACATGTATTCCAGGGATCACTGCAGTGGCTGTACTGTACACAGGTGCAGGTAACAAATGGCTCTGCTGTTCACAGGCACAGGGCACTACCCTAGGCAGGTGCCGCCAGTGAAAACACTGTGGTTGGGCTTACAAATGGACTTGGCCAGACAGCATAGTACCTAACTATGAACCTGTGAAGCTATTACATGTGTTTTGTGCATGGATAATTGAGTAGCTCTTCCATTTCAATTAGCTATCATGCTGTTACACTGTCTTATGACTACAAGCCATATGTATCCTGTTATTGTGTATTGTACATGCCAATAGACATACCTTTTGTTTACATAATATAACAGTATTGCTATGTAAAATATCTGACACATCCACCTACAATACTGTACATTACACATATTTTAAACATTATCCCATAATGCAAAGCATAATTGCACAGCAGGACCACCTTAGGCATGTTATTCTCGTTATATGCCAATACATATGGCTACTGTTACAGTATATCAACATATACTATCCCCTGTTATGGCACGTACTTGTTGGACAAACCCTACCACTGATGGTGGATGGTGTGGAATTGTTGTGTTTAAAGCCTTTATGTAGCATCCCTTGTAGTGTATGAGATGTTTACCTTGTGGCCCACAGCAGTACACACAAGTTCTACATGCATTACTATGCTCAACAAGACATCAGTACATAATACCTTTTCCCACTGTATGCATTGCATGCACTTTAATTAATACAGAAAAGGCACTACATACACTAACATACTGAGTGTTCTACATACCTTGTTAGCGTTCCGAGTCTTTGTAAATATCTGTCTTACTCCTTTCCTGTTTAAACGTTTCTATTGTATGAGCATACGGTTTGAATGTATAGCAAGCCATCCTTTTATACGTAGATACCTAGATACCTGTAACATGTGGTAGCCTGCCACCAATTAGTGTTCCTGAGTAAATTATTACATGCACATCAGCTGTACAGCTACTCCATTTGCCAATTATGCGGAAACAGTGGGGTATAACTGAATACTCCACTTGGGCATTTTCCTTTGCCCTACCTTCGAGGGAGACGGCCTATATGTGTTTTGTTGTGAGGAATTGCAACTGCTATTTGGAGAGACACAGATATTTTGAATTCATGTCCCCCGTGGATTGTGTGTGACAGCTAGAGTATGTAGTTCTACATGTGAGTGTAGCTGTTATCTCAACCATCTGATACGGGACTATTGCAAACAAAACCTGTAACATTGGCGTCTGTTCCATTGTACAACAGCAACGATTTCACATGGTGCCATTACAAGTGTGTCTCTCACAAGGTATGTTAACGTTTCTGCAGATCTCATTGAGTGAGTGGATGTTTATGATGTTATTACAGTCTGTATTGCAATTGTTTTGGGTGTTGGGGAGATGTAGGTGGGTGTACATAGCATATACAGGTTTGTGGAGACTGCATTCATAGCATATACAGGTTTGTGGAGACTGCATTTATACATATTCAATTTGTGTGTTGGGCGGCTCCTTCCCTAATTGAAGACCTATCATTTAGTAGACTAATACTATGGTTGTTGCAGGCTTATTCATTGAGCCATTGTTAATTGGTTCCTATATAGCATGCAGGTGAGGTTGATACTTCAATCACTCTGGAAATACATCGATATGTAAGGGAATGTTACTACATGAAAGCTGTCTCGTGTATTTCTGTCACAGATATTTGCACTCATTGCAGTTGTGTTGGTGACTGAACCTCTTTGGCTTGGGTTGCCACCTTTTCAAATGGCCATAGTGGGACCTTTGCAGGACACACATCGGGGTTTAGAGGCCGACACATACACACGGTCAGTACACAGGATAGAACGTACTTTTATCCTAAATAAATCCTTATTCTTGTAGCACTTTAGCTACTTTTATGTTTCTTGTAACATTTATGCATTTTAGATACAGGAATAACTATTTCATACAACTATTACATAATATATAGGACATAATTATGTCCTACAATCTCGGACATTTGCCCTTTTTAATATTTGTTGTCAGGACACAACTGCCCAAGGAGGGAGTGTCCCTCTCAAAGTGGAACAGGTGGTAACCGTATGCCTAAGGCCAGCTATGACCACACCTACCGTAATAATCTACCTCAGACACACGAGGCAAACACACACACACACACACACACACACACACACACACACACACACACACACACACACACACACACATTACAGTCCCATGGAAATGCACACCGCACCCTCAACACACACTTACACAGACTACAGCAATCACAAACACACTTGAACACAGTACCTACCTGGACCGCAGCACCAGCAGCGATAACTAAATGTTCCTTAACATCGTGATAATATTACTTGCAGTTCAAGTGTTCCAGTACCATGGTCTTTCGGTCTTTAAGCCTCGTGATTACACGTGTTGGTATGTAAAACATTCGGTAGTTGGCAGTATCCTATTTATTTGTACCTCCATGGTTGTGTACATGTCGTTAACCTATCTATATATTTGCAGATATGGGTGAATCCGTATATATCGGCAGATATCTCTCTATCACCCTTACTATCTCTATTTATAGATATATATATATATATATATATATATATATATATATATATAAAGAGAGAGAGAGAGTGAGTGAACACACCTTTCGTTGGGTACATGGCGGTGTATACTGTTTTCTGAACTCCGCATGTTTGTGTTTTAACCTGTCACAATACACACCTACCATTGGTACATCTCGGGTAGCTTAGTGGTAGGTGATTGTGTACATGGTTGTGTGTTCTACTCCTGGCAGTGGTCGTTTTACCTTTCAGAGCAGGCACTATTAGTACAGGGGTGAATAATGCTGGTTTCACCTGTTCTGGACATCGTTGACCGTGATCTGCTTGATATTCAGAAAAGCTTAGACCTGTTTCATGCATATCCGTATAGTCATGTTTAAATGATGCTTACCAGCACTTGCCAATGCATAAACCCACTAGCATGTGCTAAACCTGCTCTGATGACCTGCATCCAACATCCTTTATTCGTGTCTTCGGGATTACGTAACGGCCCTTGCAGGACGTGGAACTGGGAACATGCATGACACAGTCAGTGGCTTTACCACTTGGGCATCTGGGATTTGTACAAGTGTTATGGTATTTTGTATGTGGACTGTACTATGGCTGTTCCTCCATACTGCAATCAAATGTGTAACTCAGTTAGTTTACATATGGATGAGACCTATTAATGGTATGTCCAAGTGATGTTTAATGGATGTGCTCCAGCATTGGGAATCTATGTCACAGTGAGCCACACACTATAATGTGCTACACCTTCACACAACCATAAGTGGAGAATGCTGGGGTGACAGATACCTGTCATGGGTACTCCCCATGCTTTGGCACTACATCCCTGATTACATTATATGGAGCCCCTCATTAACACACAAGGGAATCCATGCAGAGTGTGTGGGGAACAGTGGTTACACACATGGATCCCGCAATTGGCTCTGCTGCACAGAGGAACAGTTGGTTAATCAATGGGGTGGCAACAGCAGACACTTTTCGCCTCAGCTGATGAATGGCCTCTGACAATCGGGCATGTACCTACCAATGTAGCTAGGAACCTATGCATACAGTATCAACATATGCTGTTAGGTTCATTTACTGTTCAGGTGTTGACTTTCCTTGTTCCAATAGCTGTTGTGTGTACAATAGTCAAGGGCTGCGTATGTAGGATTCATACAGGAGGCCACCTATACATTACAATTTACAGGTGGTCATGTGTGTGTGCCATCCAGTTTACTGTGTGTGCAGGTGGAGAAGTGTGTCAGTCCGTAGGGGCCTACACTGTCAGTGTATGTGCTATACGTTCCCTCTTTGCCAAGGTGTGGGCATATTGGGCATGCCTCCTTCTGCCTACTGGGGCTGGCACAGGGTGTTCTTGGTCTGAATCCCTCTGTGCCTGTGATGGTCTTGGCAATTGTGGTGGGCTGTGAGGGCCTTCACCATTATGTCCCTGCTGCAGCTGTTTCCGCAGGATCATATTATGTAGCATGGCACATACTAAGAAGATGTGGGCACACATGCCTGGAGAGTACTGCAAGGCTCCACCAGATATGTCCATGCAATGGAACCATGATTTCAGCATCCCAAACACATGCTCTATGATAATTCTGGTTTGTGCATGTGCCTCATTATGGTGTTCTTGCATGGTTGTGTGTGCATTTCTGATGGGAGTCATCATCCACACCTCCAGTGGATAGCCAGCATCCCCCACATGGTGGCCATATGGGATGTCCCCCCTGACAAATACCTGATACAGCTGTGAGGCATGCCAGATGTGGGAGTCATCGTAGCTTCCAGGGCTGCCAGCACACACATCCGTGATAATGCCCTGGGCATTGCACATGACCTGGCAGTTGATGGAGTGGTATCCCTTTCGGTTTATGTAGTGCCTACCATGCTCACCGGGTGGTGACTTGATATGTATGCGCATGCAGTCTATTGCACCCAGTTCCTCCGGGTAGTGTGCCACATGGTGAAAGAGACGCATATTGCTGGCCAACTCCTCCTGAGTTAGGGGGAAGTATATATGCTCATTGGCATGTGGTAACATGGCATCCAGGAACTGGTGGAGTACCCTGGATGCTGATGCCTGTGAGATCCCCATGATATCGCCAGTTGGCCTTTGAAAGGTACCTGTGGCTAGTATTCTCAAGCTTACACATACCTTCGTGTCCATTGGAATGGGTTCCCCTCTGTTGTTTCTGGATCTCAGGCGTGGCCGGTACAGCTCAACTATTTGCTGTAAGATGTCCCTGTCCACCCTGTAATGCTCTACTATCTCCAGATCATGTAGCCCCTAGTAGGTTACCCTTGGTCTGAACACTCTTCTCCTCTTCAGGGGCCTGCGGTGGTTGTGAGCATCATCCTCCACAACACCTTCAGTCTCCAACACATGGTGATGAATCACAGCTATGGCAGCTCCCAACAAGTACATTGTAAAAGTTCCCCATCTGTTTACACCGATGGTGCAGTGTTTGGGAATACACAGGTGTGTGTGAGGTGTCTTCACACTTTATACTATTGTGCTTTGAACACTGATGGTGTCATAGGGTGTGTATGTACAATCGGAGCTGCAGGGTATCTTATGTGTTTTACCACAGGTACCGCTATTGTGGTGCCTTTGGTGTTGAATTACATTTAGCTGCCATGGATTACCTCTTGCCCTTCCTTTAACATTTCTTAATGTTTCCTCCCCCATTGTCAGGCATGCATCCAGCAGCCTGCTTTCTTTTGTACTTTCCCAAACCAGGATTATCTTGCGAAATGTGTTCTATAGCCGATCTACTGCAGGTTTGTTTTGCTCTGCGGTGACAGTTCTCTTTTCTTTGCAATCCGACACCTCCCCTGTCTTGTTCTACAGGTTGCTGCTAGCAGCCTTGTTAGCTGCCATCAACAGCCCACTGTGAGTTAATAGGTGTTAATTGCTCAGTTGTACTCCAATTACCTTACTGCGGCATTTCCTTATTTTCTTCCCCTAACCTTCCTGCTTGAGCTGTGGTGCATGGCGTATGCGTCTGCTTACTGGGTTTCGGGCACATTTTCATCCACGTACACATACGCTTTCAGGCACCATGTGTGCTCTCAGCTAAGCAATGCTATACCTACATCCATACCCCTATCCTGTGGCTTTGCTTATCAACGGGCAGCCCGGATTTGCATTGCTCCAATGTGCTTACAGCTACGGTGGCGCACCCCACTGCTGATGTCATGTATACCTCCAAACCACTCCTTGGTGTTTGTTGTAGTGCTGTGCCTTATGATACATCCTTAGGCCAGTGGGACGTTTGCGATTCACTATTACTTGCCTCATTTGCATGGCATTGACTACTAATTCATAGTTACGGCGCTGAACACTGTCACAGACCTTTAGCAACCATTGCAGCTTGGTTGTGGTGTAGCATGCATACCATTGACTATTATGGTGAAATCATGATTTGTGTTACATTGCAATTTTATGACATTTGTATATATTTTCCTTGTGTTCCCGTTTGCGCACACATGCCCTGCGGTTGTACTTTGCGTTACTGTGGCCATGACATTAAATGTTATTTTTTTGGTGTTGTGCATCTTTTCTTATGCCATTGGCTGTATATTTAGCCATTGGCATATGTTAACTTTGTAATACATGAGTCTGGTCCACTTTCATAGCTCCAATGTTCTGTTTGGCAAAAATGTAAACCGTTTTTTTTTTTTTTGGTTTACATTTCTGTGGGCTTACGCTATGCCTGCACCACTTCATGAATCGCTATGTACCTTCATTTGCATGCTGCAGTACTGCACATGGGGAGATTAGCATACCTGAGCCGAGAGCTGCTCAGATCTGGCATACACTGGTAGTGCACGTGGAATTGGATCGTACCTGGATCACTTGGCGGCCATATTTGGCGTTATACCACCTGCGCCTGGTGCAAGCTTCATGAATCCCAGGGAAGAAGTAGTGCTTGCACACACACACACACACACACACACACACACACACACACACACACACACACACACACACACACACACACACACACACACACACACACACACACACACACACACACACACAGACACACACTCTCTTATATGTTTATATAAAACAAAAAAAAACAATGATCAGCAGATAAAAGAGGTCCTTTATTGTCCATGGAGCAACTGCATACCAGTTCCACTCAAAATACAAGGTTCTTCATGTATATATGTATGTCCATGTAATTTTGAAGCTTTCTTTATTTTCAGTAGTGTAACAAGGTGGTAAAAAGGACATAATTGCCCCAGACTCAGATTATTAGGGGCATGTCCTCGACATCCTATCCTGACTGCTCTTGACTGCATACCACATTTTAAAAGCCAATATTGTGTTTGCAGTCAAACCTGAATATATAGTGCTCCTTGTGTGTTTTAAATTAAACCATATCAGTTACTTGCTGCATTTGTAGAAAGCAGTTTGCTACAATTTAAAAGAAAAAAAAATTCATTTTTTTCTGAGTTAAGTCTGAGTTGGGTGAGTGCTGTAATACTTTGTCTTGGGTACAAACTGACAACAACTGCTTTCTACAGGTGTAGCAATCAATTTACTACAGTTTAAACTGAAGAAAACTAAAATATCAACTTTGTAATGTTGCATGCATGCAGGGTAAAAACTGTAGCAACTGCTTGCTACAGTTTAAATGAAAATAAATGTTTCTTTTTTTAACTTGCTGAGTGCTCCATACATAGTAGAAATTGTAGCATGCAATTTAATACAGTTTCAAAAAAAAGGTGGTTCTGGGGCAATAGGGCAAGACACAGAAATGGGACCTAATTGGCTCCTGCATTTCAGGAGCTTCAGGTGCCTGAATACAGATTTGTTAAATGCTCCTGAGCTGAGGAGGGGCAGGATGCACCAAAACGACTTTGCATTTCAGGAGCATCAGCCAGCAGATCTTGGACCTTTTTCTTTTTCTTTTTTTTTTTTTTTTGCTCTTCATATGAACACCCGGGGAGGCAGGGTGGCTGTACATACATTAATCCCAGGCACTATAGAGGCCAGTTACACTTCTGGTTATTTTCATGACCTACCCAGTCTGGTTTTAGTCTTGTTCAACTGAACAGCAGTTGCACAAGCCTTTTCACAGTAGTTACTGTTTATGTGACTACTTTTATGCTATTTTGTAACAGTCTTTACTCTGCCTTTCTTGCATACTTGACTGAAGTAGATGCTATCACCTGTAGCATTTGCATTGCTTCTCATGTACTTTAGCCATACTACTTGATATGTACTGTGTACAGTACACTGTTCAAGTACCTTACCTCTAAATCTCTTTAATGTATAATCGTTACACATTA
This sequence comes from Protopterus annectens, assembly GCF_019279795.1. NCBI lineage: Eukaryota > Metazoa > Chordata > Ceratodontiformes > Protopteridae > Protopterus > Protopterus annectens. The sequence continues at coordinate 1,762,252,398 of NC_056732.1, forward strand.
GTATAACACACACTAACTAATTCATACAATGTTTCAATGCCCTTCGAATCCCACACCTTTTACTCTATAACTTATGAGAAGGTACTATAACTAATGATTTCTCTATATAAAGAAAAAGAAAAGTTGCAGGAATTTAATGAATGAATAAATGACCATCAATGTATTATTATGGCACACAAAGCAAGATGATTTAATGGATTTATTGTTGCATTAAGTCAAAAAAGCCAATATGATAGGAATAGTATCCAAATGTTCTTGAAATTGTTTAGACTGCTAATTCTAAGCTGTTAAGTTGCTATAAGTTTATTAAATGTGCCCATTGCTTGATCAGAGGTTTTATTTAGGCTATTTGTACTTGTCCATTTTCTATATGTTAAGGGGGGTAAGTGAGATTATCCATTTCAAACCATTTCAGCCATTATTAATCTACAAGTGAAAGCAGAGGTGTTGGAAGATGCTGAAATCTGGGGGGGGGGGGGTCGTGAGGTCCAGAGGGGCATATAGTGACATAAAAAGGGTATTTTGTTTTATTTTTTTCTTCTACTGTTAACTGTGATAAGAGATGTGCACATATGATATTTGCTGAATAGCTGTATATACAGCCAACTGTTGTTGCATTAAGAATTCCACATAAATTTCATGGTAAAATTATAAAAGAAAGTACTGCCTCTCATCACCCCATTCCAAGTGTGAATGGTACATGCACTTTCACCAGAATGCCTGGCATTTGAGTATACCATTCAGAAAGACTGCCTGTGTGCAAAAAACCTGAATGAGTAAATGAAAGGATGGCAGAAGTTTTAACGGGGAACATTAAACTCTGGCGCCTGTGTTATTTGGGCATTGCAGTACAAGCTACATAGTGGTGAACAACAATTGCAAATGATATATGGCATGGGCTCTGCTGTTTCAGTCTATCTCTGGCCATAGTCCAGGCAGCCTATTGTACACTTTATATTGTGAAAGTGGATATATGTATATACATACATACATACAAATATTTCAAGTATGGGCATTAAAGCCCTTCTAGCTTGCCAATATACCAAAACACTTGTTCCCATAATAAGTGTCCAGGCTGTACTTAAAAATATCTAAACTAGTACTTGCTTTAATGTAATTTGGTAGTCTTTTCCATATATCAGCTATTCTGTCAGAGAACCAATTAGTACACTTCTCATTACTATAGAATCTTCTACACAGGTTGTCTGATGATTCTCTAGTACTTTTTAATAACCCCAAACATTCCCAGAGGTAGTTGTAAATAAATGCCCTATATACCTGAATAAGATCTACTCTTAGATATCTATATGAGGGACTGTATAAATTTAGATATTTTAGTCTTTCATAATAACTTAAATTTTCACATCCATGGATGCCCTTGGTATATTTCTGTTTCCAGTTTACTCATGCTTGTTTTCTTATAAGGTTTCCATATTGTTATTCCATACTCAAGTTTGGGCCTAATGTAACTAATAAACAATGACTTCTTTATTTTTGTTTTCCTAGACTTTATAAATCTTTTTATACAACCTATAGTTCTATAGCTAACATTAATCAATTGGGTGACATGATTAGAAAAACTCATAGCTGAATCTACTCATATACCCAGGTTCTTAAATGAGTCTTCAGTTTCAATCACTGTGTGCTGTATTAAATATTCATCTTTCAATGTATGTGTCCCAAATTTCATATGCTTAGTTTTTGATGTATTTATCAGCATATTATTCTCCTATGCCCAAATGGTCAATTTAGTCAAGTTATTTTGCAGACATGCCTTATTAGCAACACATGCAATCAGTTTTCCTAATTTCAGGACATCTGCATATAGGCTGTAGAACACCTCAGATGAAAAATATACGGTCTGAAAGATGCAATCTAAACAAGTAAGGGCCTAGGACAGAGCTCTATGGGACACCCTGACTGTAACCAAGGATTTCACCTGTCCAGCTGCTGTATGGTTCTTGCCATATCTTATTTGTAAGCCATGTAGCTATCCATCTTATCAAGAGTACATCTGTACCTAGTTGCACTAATTTATTGATCAGTGTTTTGTGCATGACCCTGTCAAATGCTGAAGTTAAATCTATATAAATTACATCACAGCACAATTTTTCATTCATAGCTGTTATTATGTTGTTATAGAACATCATGTTACAGGTGGTAATAGATCTGATTTCAACATATGCATGCTGATATATGGTTTCAAGTCCCAACCTATCCAGATCTGACAATAACTTATCCAGCATTACCTTCTCCATTACTTTTCCACGACATGAAAGTAGAGTTTGTCCTACTTCCCTGTCCCTTAAAGACAGGTTTAATTAGTGCATGTCTCCAGTCTTGAGGAATCTCCCCATATTTATATGACCTAGTGAATAATAAAAATATAATGATATTGTAAGTTCTTGCTAAAGTGCTCTCATGCCATTGTCACTAATTCCAGCTCCTCCCTGTGCTTTGTTTGGATCTAGTTTGCACAGTTCTTTTTCAATATAATCTAATTTGATTCCAGTATGAGTTACCGGATGTCACTCGGACAACTTATCACCCATTTTGTTGACCCAAAGTGTTTTACATAAGATTTTGTAAATATATCTATAATCTGTTGTGTCTGAGAATAAATTTTAAAATCTGCACACAGTTTATCAATTTGTGTCTTTACTCCTTCCACATCTTATGTATCTATAAAAAGGCTTCCTATTATGGTCAATATCTTTATATAATTTTCTTCAAATTTTTCTTCATCTCGTCTCACACTATGCTTAATCTGTTTGTCCATTTTGTTTTGTTTTTTTCAAGTTTTCAAAGCTGTAGTTTGACCTGTCTTCCATTTCTTATATTTTTTTGTCTCTCACCTTTATCTGATATCTTGTTCTTATGGAAATATATCCCCCTGATGTTGTATACCTAGATCCTGATGTTAAACATTTTTTGATTTTTGGCACTCAAACAATTTCTCTTTCAAACCTTTCCACATTACATCTGCAGTTTTTCCACTGAACACCTCACTCCAGTTAGTTTTACATAATGACTGTTTTTCTTCCATATAATCTGTAAGTAACCTTCTGTACATTGGTTTAGATTTTACTTTGGCAGAATTATCTAGAAACAAATTAATCTTTATAATCCCATGATCCCTGCACATCAATGGTGGTAAATCTTGACTTGAAGTTACAGTAATTTCTTTGGGAACACAAACAATGTCTAGTATGTTCTGTCCCCTGGTAGGTTTTTTACAATCTGAAGCAATTGTTGTTCATGAATATACACTGTGAATATTTTCCTTACTAACATTGTTGAATCAATATTCCAGTCTGTTTCTGGTAAATTTAAGTCCCCAGCAAGTATTATTCTTCCCTCCTGAATTTCACACAAGAAATGAATGAATTCCTCTAGGTCATCTGCACTTGACTTTGGTGGTCTAGACACTACAACAATTGTTATATGTTCCAGGGTTGCCTTTATTGTCACAGTTACACAGTCTATAGTATTGGTATTATCACTGAGCATGTAATAATCCCATATCTCATAGCTACCTGTAATCCATATCACAACACCTCCACCTGATTTTTGTTAGAATGTCTGTTACAGTAAAAACATTTATACCCTGACAGAACTGGTTTCTAGTCATTGTTCTTTAACCATGTTTCACAAACTATAACAACATCAATTTTGAGGGCACATAGCCAATTTTCCAATAAAAAGAACTTTATTATTAATGCTCCTAGCATTAACAACTACAAGAGATGCATCAGAATTTGCTATCTGTGAACTGTTAAATTTTTGACTTGGCAAAAATCCTGCCTAGTGTTTGTCAAATACTGCAAAATATGTGCTGCACAAATTCTCTTCCCTGATCTTGCCAAATGCACACCATCCTGTCTGAACATGTATGTCCAAAACAAGGCTTGGATGCTCTAGACATTTCCATTTTTTTTAAAACAGGACATTTTTCCATGTCGGTGTTTATCCAAAAACTCTTTTCATTCACTGTGACCTGACTGTCCTTTCTACAGGTATAGATATAGTGAAGATAGGTTGACAATTCATAATTCAAAATAAAAATTATACACTGAGCTGTCAGCACTATAGTCAGAAAGAGAATAAAACCAGAGTCCATGCTTCTGTTTCCTCTGTATCTCTTAGAGGGTTGGAGACAATAAATGCTGCTTTCTGAGTTTGATTAAAAAATCACACACACATAGGTAGGCACAGCCATAAACTTTATGACTTAAATCTGCATTATGAGTTTAGAGTCCAACTAGTGCTTCAGCTGTAGAAAATAATATAGAAATAAAATGCAGATTTGCATGTAATCATTTTTGGGTTGGACAAAAGTATGGTTGTGTAGGTAAATTTACTATAACAGTAGATGTCCAAATGATGCCTGCTGCAGTAGGCTAAGCTACATGTGTTATATCCTGCAAAGCGTCAGGGTGCCTTCCACTCCCCCAATCCATTAGCTTGAACTGAGCTGGCTAAAAAGATTGGTTTGGGCTCCAAGGTCTTCACAACATTCATGCCAAGTTAAAGAGGGAGGCTAAGCCCTGGGTAGACATAGCTAGGAGAAAAAAACAAAAATAAATTGCCACATAGTGGAATAAAAAGCACACACCAAAAAAACAAAGGGGGGTGGATGGAGTGACTACTGCAGTAGTGATAATTCAAACATCTACTGCCATGGTAAATTAATTTACAAAAGTGTATTATGATCTTCATATTGATCATTACTGTGATAGCCTAAGTTGTATGGGTAGATTAACATAGCTTAGAACAACTTGGAGGTAGAAGCACAAGGGGTCTAGGAAGGCTTTGAGAATGGTCCTAACAAAACCTGACTTAGAGATGGAGAAGGAATCGTAAATGTTTACTTTTTGGCAGCCACCAGAATTAAACTCAGCAAAGTCTTAGTATGTCTACGCAATTACAATTCTGTATTACAGATCAAACAAATAATTTCCTTAGTTAAACCAATTTGCCCAACAAGTATTTCTGATGAGTCATCTATAGAGAATTTTTAAAGTCTGCCAACGCATTGCAATCTGAAAAAATATGTTCTAAATTACCTCTTTCATCTCTTTTCTTGTGTGACTAGATCCAGTCTGTGAGGAAACGTGGTAATTGCTCCTGGCCATTTCCAAAATAATGGATAAACACTGTTGCCTGGGCCTGAAAGGAGTCACCACTGTGATCCCCTGGGATTTCGTCTGAATCTTCAGAATTACCTTGAATACCAGAAATGGTAGAAAAGCATACAGGAATATTCCTGTCCAAGGCAAGGGAAAGACATCTGTCTTCCAGGCCTTCTTGCATGAAGTCTTGAAGCAGAATTTTGTCATTGGTAAGGCATAAAGGCCTGCTTGAGGAACTCTCCACAGATGGATCAGGCCTTGGAAGATCAGCCAATCAACTTTCTATCCATGAATGTCTGCCTTTGTTCTGATCAGCTTGTCTGCCACACAGTTTTGCTCTGATAGACTGTAGGAATTAGAGTAAGACTGTGCTGTAAAGCTACATCTCATGATGACATGGATAGTCTGCAACAGAGGTAAGACCTGGTTCTCCCTTGCTTTTTTATGTACCACATCACTGTGGTGTTGTCTTTGACCATTTGAAGTGGTCCTGGGGACCAACGGTGATTTAGAGAGTTAACTGCCTTGTATAAGAGCGAACATCTCCTTTATATTTATGTGCTTGTGTCTGCATTTGTTGTCCCAGATACCTGCTTGTGTCTGTGTTTGTTGTCCTCCTTCACATTTATGTGCTTTTGTCTGTGATTGTTGTCCCAGATACCTGCTTTTGTCTGTCTTTGATGTCCTCCTTCACATTTATGTGCTTGTGTTTGTGTCTGTTGTCCCATATACCTGCTTGCGTCTGTCTTTGTTGTCCTCCTTCACATTTATGTGCTTGTGTCTGTGTTTGTTGTCCCAGATACCTGCTTGTGTCTGTCTTTGTTGTCCTCCTTCACATTTATGTGCTTGTGTCTATGTTTGTTGTGCCAGATACCTGCTTGTGTCTGTCTTTGTTGTCCTCCTTCACATTTATGTGCTTGTGTCTGTGTTTGTTGTCCCAGATACCTGCTTATGTCTGTGTTTGTTGTCCTCCTTCACATTTATGTGCTTGTGTCTGTGTTTGTTGTCCCAGATACCTTGCATTTTATCCCCCTAACAAAGTGAAAGGTAACTGTGGTGACTAGCTGTTTTGGAGCAGGAGGGGACAGGGAGAGACCTAGATTCAGGGTACTTGATGTTTCCACCAACTGATTTCTCTTCTCACACATCCCAGAGCTGGAGTCTGAAAAGATACCTGTGTTGGTACTGGGACCAAAGAGACTTCAGATAGCATTGTATCTTTCTTATATGGAGTCTTACCAAAGGTATCATGGAAATCATAGATGCCATGAGACTCAGAATTCTGAGGTATTCCTCCCTTGCCCATTAAGGGGACCCCGACAGTCACAGAAAACATTGCTAACTTCCAGTCCATAGTGACTGTATGTGTAACAGCCAAGGGGTCAAGGGAAACCCCTGGAATAGCTTTAAATGCAGATCTATTTTTCCCTGTGGAAGAAAAGCTGTTTGTACTGAGGTTCTCTTGTAATTCCAGCCTGCATATGATATATATATATATATATATATATATATATATATATATATATATATATATATATATATATAAGCAAGGCATTTAACTCTAGAAATGTAAGGATACCATGGAGCCTGAGATGTGTTATAACTGGAGTTAGACACTTTGTGAACACTGTTGGTGCAGTGGGTAGCCCAAAGGGTAAGGCAGAGAACAGATAATGTAATCCAGATAAATAAAACCTTAAGAAACATCTGGAGCCTTAGTGGGCAGGAATGTGATGACAAGCATCCTTTAAATCTAAGATTACCAACAATTTTTAAATAAGGAAGAAGGGGTAAGAGGTTGTGTTGTGAAAGGATTTTGAACTTCTGCACTGTCACAAACTGCTTTAAGAAAAATGTCTATAACTTGACCTCCAGGCATTTTCTTTTTTTGGCATCAGAAACATTCTTGAAAGAAAACCTCTTCTCCAATGGGAAAAAGGAACTATTTTTATTACCCCCCCCCCTTCCTGATAAAGCATGTGCTGTAGGGCAGGGGAGTAGATGTGCTTGGTCTGCGGATGTGGAATAGTTCCCTGCAAAGGATGGATGTCTTCCCACTGACACAGTGTCAGAACCCATTTGTCTGAAACATTCTGTTGCCAGAGACAGAAATGGAGAATCTGACTTTCTGGAAGGGATAAGAGACTCCCAGGGTGGGAGGTGGGACAGGGCCCCTTTCATACTCATCCTGACTTTTTTTACTATTCTTTGTTCTCAGGGGTTCCTGCTTTGTTTTAAGGAACTCCCCCAAATTGTTTCTTAATGTCTGCTTACCAGCATTTACTGATACTGTTTGTTTGGTTTTGTTTCTAGCTGATTTGAACAAAGGAGCACAATAACCTTTGGAAATTTTAGAGAGGGACGGATAAATTAACTTTGAGATACTCCCTGTATATCGGTTTAACTCTCTCATCACATTTTCATAACCTTTGTAGCAAGTGGGACCAACATTTTTATCCAAAGATGAATTTAAAAGCTCATTTTTACATCCTCAAGGAGGTTCTGAGAATAAAGCCAGCAAACCTTCAGAACAGAATACCAGTAGCAACCTCATGGACCTAGTATCTACAGTTAAAAACACACTTTAAATTAGTAGTGACCTGAAAAGTAAAAGAAAGCAAACCACATAAAGCAGATTTTCCTCACAGAAAGGATCTGCAGATATCTTCATAGCTAGTCCCGATAAACTTTAAAATATGAGCCTGACAACTCAAAATTATAAAAATTAAAGTTGTGGAACAAACACTTTTCCCCAAACTTAAAAATTGTTTTACCAACCTTATCAAAAGCGGAAGGATTAGAGTTAAAATATTTGGTAGCAACTGGATTAACTAAAGCTATAGATGCTTGGTCATGCTTGGGAAGAGTGTATAAAAACTTAAAAAATTGATTAACTTTATGCATTCTATTTGCTTTGTATGGGCAGTGGGCTGAGTACCAGGAAAATTGCAGGCAGTGACACACACTTCCTGCTGAGCTGATAGAAGTGGGGAAATAAATAAAGGTTCTGGAATTATCTTTTGTAACAGATGATAGTATTTTCTGAGGGGGCTGAGAAACCTCAGTGTTCTCCTACTGAAAACACTTGTACATTCTGGAAACAGTCTTGAAAAAAGTGAATCACTGATAGGAAGATTAAGGTAACATGCTCTTCATTGAGTCTGAATCAAACTTCTGAGGAAAAACACTGTATCTGTTCCATCACATTCCTCTCTGGATTTAATTTCTTGACTCTCTTCAGGAAAATAGGAATAACTTTTTCTTTTATCAGAATCCACCTGATAAGAAAAGTCAATAACTTCTACAAGACCCTGAGCCAGACTTAATAAACTAATTCCGTCTGGTGAAGCTGGAGCAGGAGAAGCTATACATTTAGTTTTCTGTAATGACAGCAATAGCTTCCTCAGGGATGAGCACAGCATTCTGTTAAAGCAGGGGCATCCCTTCCCTTTCTTGCAATATCAAAATAAGTGGTTCTCCCTTGCCCACTAAGCGGAGCCTAGTAGCTGCAGAGGACATCACTAACACCCAGTGCCTAGTGGCTATATTTGCCACACAGAGGGATCTAGTGGAAAAGGAGAGGGTCTCAGGAACCACCTTGGCCACAGCAGAGTCTCTCACCTGCATTTGAGCTAAATTACCAGCCTGCTATGGTTGCAAACACTTTTACTGAATTATCACTTATATCATAGGCAAACATACATTTATATAGAAGAAAACAAACCATGTGAGTAATTTCTACAAAGAATTACGAGTAATGATCTTTGAGATATGTCAAAATATTTGTTGACAATTATAGATAAAAGTGTGATGCCTGAGCAGCACTAAACACTCCAAAATATTGTTTCTTTGTGGTCAAAACCATCACACCTCTCATGCACTGGTGTATTATAATAACTTGAAGTTGCTGCTTCACAATAAAAAAAGAGCTGGTTTCCTGATAGGATGCATTAGTACAGAAATGCTTCCTGCCATAATAAAATAGCTAAATTAGTCACCAGTCTCCCACATAGGACCCACCATTGTCATAGCTTAAAGCAATAAAACTGGCTTGAACTGCACAACTACCTAACATACTCAAAACTAACTACAGTGCTCAAACTTAATCATCTAAAAAAATGTGCCACCCTACAAAACCTATTACTGCCCTACTGTCTGGCAAGTGACCTCCGTTCTAGTGACAAATTCTTATTTCTTACAGATAAGTCAAATAATTTTGCAGGAGGCTGCAAAATACAATCAATAAACTCTGGAATAGAATCTTCACATAAATAAAACTCTACGATAAACTCAATAGTTTTAATCCAGTGCTTAAAGAACATCTTATTCCCGGTCCGACACATGTTCATCACAAGGTTAAGACTGTGTTCACCGTATGATACTCTCCAAATACATACTCTCAACCTCTCACTGAAAAGGAAAAACAATTTTTATACATAAATGCTGCCTGTACAATCCATTAAGTTGCACACGGGCTTTCTCTTAAGTAACTTCCACCATTACCATCTTAGAAAGTATAAGTGTAACTACTGTTGGTGTATAAATGTAAATATAAATGAAACTATTTTGTGTTTAACTGGAACTTAATATAATATAATGTAAGCAAATGGAGGTTTTTCTCCCCGGGCCTCTGCTGAAAATGGGTATAATCCAGTCGGACTTTCCTGGTAAACAAAGATAAATAAAATAAATAAATACATAAATACACAAATAAATGCATTTGTTGAATAATATTTGCTAAATTTTACATTGCCAGCTTTTCTTTAAACTGAAAAAAGGAATATTGCAATAAAATGAATAATTATTTTCCCTTAATATCTGTGAATACCTCTCAATCCTCTTAGCACAATAAACCTGGTTAAAGGCTAAAATAATGGTGGGACAAAGGGTTAAAAGTAAGGACAGATTGTAAATATTGCTCTTATAAACTTAAAAAAGTTGCTAGAATAACAGGATTTGTGTTGTCATGCATTTTCCAAAGGAAATGAAGTGTGAAACTCAGATGCATCTCATTATTTGGGAATTTCAGTCATCAATGATTTGACAGAAAACCACAAATTTTATAAGGAGAACAGACCAAAAAATATGAGGCAATAATCTGGACATTCTGCAAAAATCTGTACAGTTGAGAGGTATGCGAGATGCTTTAAAAAAATAATGTTACCTGGTGCAACCTCCCTTATGTAGGATTCTGATTCTGAACCCTCTATACACTCATGCATGCCCACATGTACTCACACATACTCACATACAGGCACTCGCTCACACTTACATACACATGCACTCACGCACAGTCATATGCATGTAATCACACAGTCGCATACACTCACTAGTGCATGCTCGCATATATGTACTTGCGTGCAGTCATATACACATTCCCATACACTTGCATGCACTCGCTCACACACACCCACATACGTGCGCTCACGTACACTCACATATACATATGCATATGCACACACTCATACCCACATACCTGCATATGTACATGCAATTGCATACAGTCACATACATGCACTTGCAAACACTGGCATACATGCACTCATAAATACTTGCAGACAACCGTATATATTTGGAGGGTGCTCTAATGGTTAAGGTGTTTGCCTTACAAACACAAGGTGCAGGGTTTGAGTCTCACAAGGAATAATTAGCTAGGCTTAAAATGGCTTGCAAGGGCAGTTAGCCTAGTACTACTCTATGAACCTATATACACATGGGCGTGCGTATGCACACGTGCATGAACACACACACACTTTCTGTTTTTCTGATGTCCCTTTTCTCTTTTCTGCAGTACAGTTTTGTTTATTTAACAAAATAAATCTTAGCCAGGAGCAAGGGGCACAGTACATGACTTTATTTAAAGTTGGGGGGTATTCACCTCCCCTTGCCCTATGGTTCTGGCACTCTTTCTGTACACAGATATTGAATGCATTACAATTTAGGACAATTTGTTTCAGTTATCTTCAAGGCCTGTTCTACTATTTGCCTGTTTCTGGCCAACCACCCTATAATGTTATGCTTTGGGAATCTTCCCAGATGTGAGTGCTGAACAATGAATATTACAGTGAACAATGTACAGCTGTGTTAGGAATTTACCATACAAAGTCCAGCTGCTCTGACTGCTTTCTTTTTCTTTTCTTTTAGTTCTTTCTCATCCTTTGCATCCTAGGTAGGAGTGGCCTCCTTAATCTTTTTATCTGCATCTTTCACTCTCACTTTCTTACTGGGCCTGAAGATGGCATCAGCTGATAGACCACTCACTCTTCCTTTATCCTTATGTAGTGGGGTAAGGGAAGTGTCTGAGTCCTTGGTAAGACTGAAGTTGGATGTCAGTCCAGACAGTCAGAATGAATCTGAAAAGGTCAGAACTGCAACAGTGAACATACCTGGACATCTGCATTTATGGTAAGTTCCTCACTCAGTTGTACTTTTCAAGCTGTCACATTTGATTATATATTACTGACAGCTTTTGATCAAGTTGGAGCAGGTGCAGGTATTTTTGACCTGCTATTCAGTGATGCAGGTTTTCACAGGGGAAGTTTGTACTGCACCATACTCCAAGCTGTATAGGTAAAAAGGTACAAGTAGAGGTGCCTCCCCCACTTGACCCCAAAAATTGAAAACTGAGTTTGAACAGAAGTGTGAAGATCTCAATGTCTAATAAGATTGTTTAGAACACAGCAGAAGTCTGCTTAGAGAAGCAGGAAGAGATGATGGGAGAAAGTTTAATTCACTGCCTGACTGAGCTGATATCTATGAACTACATTATAAATTAATAATAAAAATAAGCTATCTATGATAAATAATTATTATCCCAACTAAAAAGATGAAAGCTTCACAACTTGGCAGTCATAGCAGTGAAAGATTTGTTAATATATGCTCCCTTTCTGTTTTTAATATAACAGTGGATGTTTCTATCTACATCTACTAAAATAACTTTCTAAAACTGGAGTAGCAATGGGAACACCAGTGGCAAATACATATGCGAACCTAGTACTATATGAATGGGAGAAGTATATTTTTAGTAAACTTAACAATCTTAATAGCAAAGTCGCTCTTTATAAAAGATTTGTAGACGACTGCTTTCTTGTGTGACAGGGGAATGAAAGAGATTTGGATACATATTTGAGTTATTTGAACTCTACCACAGAATTTCTGAAGTTTAAAATGACAGTGTCAGAAGAGAAAATCATGTTTTTAGATGTTCAACTATATAAAAAAGGAAATAGAGTAGAAACAACTATACATAAAAAGGAAGTGGCTGTCTCTAGGTATACAGATAGACATAGTATGCATACATCGTACACTTTCAAAGGAACTTTGAAAGCTCAGTTAATTAGAGTGAGTAAATTTTGAAATGCAGGCAAATAGTATGATGCAGGAATTTATCGGTAATGGTTATTCACCATCATTAGTAGATGGTATTTATAAAAATGTAGTAAAAGGTAGACAGAATGATTATAAGCCAAAATTTGGTCCAAAGCAGCAGGTTAGTCCCCATAAGGAGAAGAAGAAACAAATGACTCAATATGTTACTACATGTAATAAAAATACTGAAAAAATAAAAAAATATATTATTGGAAAAAAACTGGACTGTCCTAATGGCTATGCCAGAAATAAAGAGCATAGCCAGAGGAAAGAAATGTTTTCTTATAGAAACTCAGAAACACTGAAAATGAAATTATGTTATAAAGATTTTAAAGGTGGATGGAAGAAGGACAAAATAGGTAAAATAGGAACAAAGAAATGCTATAATTGTATTTTTTGTAATGATATTTATGAAGGAATGGATAATTATAAACATCCAACAACGGGTAAAGAATATTTTTTCAATATTTCTGCAACATGCAATACAATTCAAGTGGTTTATTTAGCAACATGTGTTGCATGTTCTGGATTTTATGCCGGCAAAACCACCCGAAAATTGAAGGAACGAATAGGGGAACACAAGTCAGAAATTAGAAGGAAAATATTGACGAATGCTTTAAGTAAGCATATTTCTGACTGTGGTCCGGAGCATCGCTTTAGATTTAGAGTAATTGATTTGGTAGTAATGGGTAATAGGGGTTGTGATATGAATAATGCCTTGTAGCTAAACGAATACGAGTGGATTATTAGACTACAAGCTGACAAAAATCCAGGTTTAAATAATGCAGTAAGTTTGAAACCAATACTGGTAAAAAGACAGAGAGAAATTATGTAACTGAATTATATAAGAGATTTTTTTCTCTCTTTTTTTTCTCTCTGTCTTTAAAAGTTCTGATAATCTGTTACTGTTGTTTATTATGTTGTTTATTATAGGGTTATTATATTGTTATTATATTTTATGCTTCATATAATGTAGTCAATATATGATTTTAGAAATTTTTAAGAGTTTTTTAAAGAAGTTTTTTTGTAAAAGAAAGTTTTGGATAGGCTGTCTGGATAATGTGGTATTAATTATCTCCTATTAAAAAAGAAGGAAACTCTTATTTTAACTGTACTGATGAAGCGTGGTTAGCCCGAAAGCTTTATCGTATTAAATTTCTTGGCACTATATTTTGTGCAAGTTTTGTGAATCTGAAAAGATCAGAACTGCAACAGTGAACATACCTGGACATCTGCATTTATGGTAAGTTCCTCACTCAGTTGTACTTTTCAAGCTGTCACATTTGATTATATATTACTGACAGCTTTTGATCAAGTTGGAGCAGGTGCAGGTATTTTTGACCTGCTATTCAGTGATGCAGGTTTCCACAGGGGAAGTTTGTACTGCACCATACTCCAAGCTGTATAGGTAAAAAGGTACAAGTAGAGGTGCCTCTCCCACTTGACCCCAAAAATTGAAAACTGAGTTTGAACAGAAGTGTGAAGATCTCAATGTCTAATAAGATTGTTTAGAACACAGCAGAAGTCTGCTGATAGAAGCAGGAAGAGATGATGGGAGAAAGTTTAATTCACTGCCTGACTGAGCTGATACCTTTGAACTACATTATAAATTAATAATAAAAATAAGCTATGTACGATAAATAATTATTATCCCAACTAAAAAGATGAAAGCTTCACAACTTGGCAGTCATAGCAGTGAAAGATTTGTCAACATATGTTCCCTTTGTGTTTTTAATATAACAGGGGATGTCTCTGTCTACATCTACTAGAATAAGTTTCTAAAACCAGACGGTGACAGCAGAGATAACAATCAGGAAGGAACTCGATCTGTATGTTGCAGGTAGTGGTTACATATCCCTTTCTCTTTTTAATATAACAGTGGATGTCTCTGTCTACATCTACTAGAATAAGTTTCTAAAACCAGACGGTGACAGCAGATAACAGTCAGGAAGGAACTCTATCTGTATGTTGCAGGTAGTGGTTACATATCCCTTTCTGTTTTTAATATAACAGGGGATGTCTCTGTCTACATCTACTAGAATAAGTTTCTAAAACCAGACGGTGACAGCAGAGATAACAGTCAGGAAGGAACTCGATCTGTATGTTGCAGGTAGTGGTTACATATCCCTTTCTCTTTTTAATATAACAGTGGATGTCTCTGTCTACATCTACTAGAATAAGTTTCTAAAACCAGACGGTGACAGCAGAGATAACAGTCAGGAAGGAACTCGATCTGTATGTTGCAGGTAGTGGTTACATAGTAGCAATTCTGGATTTTTCCTAGAAACAAAATGTTCTTGTTGCTTAAGGGAGAGATAGTGCACCTGACTGCATTCCATCCATCCACAATCAATAAATCACATACATATCTTATTCAGACCCTATGGATGCAGTGTCCATTCAGAGTTCACTATGCAAGGAGGGAATGGAACTAGATTGTCAAGTCTTTCATCTGTATCACATCCACATCACATATGTGCCCTTGTGACAATTTGCAGTCACCAATACTCCTAACACATGCCTTTGGTACATGGTGGAAAGCAAAAACTATCTAAAAACCCACATGAGCAGACTCATACAGAAATGGCTTTATCTGAAAACAAAACCGGGGACCATTTGTTGTAAACTCACAGTTCTACCCATTGTGCAACTCTGCCACCCTTTGACCACTTTAGTGGCACCCAAATGCATTTGTTGACAGCTGTATATAATAGTACAGATGTCTGTCTATATCCACTGGAAGAAAGCTTGTAAAACCTGACAATGAGTACAGAAATAGAGACTGAATAGGAGCTTGATCAGTTTACCACAGTAGTTCTCTAACTGTAGAAAGGATCCAAAATTCATTGTAACTAAGATTTCTTGTTACTTAAGGGCAAATAGTGCATCTGACATCATTAATGGCAGCCAAGTGCATTCTGTGCCAGATTCTTTTGTACTGTGTATTCCCATATCATGAGAAAATAACTGCATTAGCTTCAGATACCTTCAACAGGACTCTGAACCTCCACCTTTGAATATGAAATTGGAGGAGTTTGTCAAAAATAATGTGGCATATAAAATATAGAGCAGAGATAAGCCTAACTCCTGACCAGGTTTATAGGATTTGAACCATTATAATTTGTTGATAGAGTTTTGTAATACGGTTTTCCATTTATTGTTATCATTTCAGAAAGCTTGTTAATCTCTGAGTCCTAACAGCATTTTCACAATAGAGAGTTTTTTTTACAGTAGTTCAGCAGATCCCAATTCTAGTTTGAAACTTCACTTAGGAGATATCAACACTCAGAGATACAACTGCCCAAACTACTCAAGTCTACATACTAACACCATTAAACTCTGATTATATCATTTAGTGTTTTATATCAAGTGAAGGACAATAGTGTAACTCTTGAGTTGAAAAAACAAATTACTGCATAACTGCATACCCAAAACAGTGCAATGAGGCCAGCAATTAATTTATATATTCACACTATAGCTCACATTATACACTAAATTCAGTTTTTCAAGCCACCTTAGTTTTTTTTTTTTAATTTATGCCATCCTCAGTCCATAAGTTTCCTTTTCTTTGTGATTTCAGATTAGATGGTGAGGGAATGAATGAGGGTGAGCTCAGTCACTACTAAAATGGAATGAAGTATATATATTTATTTTATAACTTGTCATACATTACAAGGTGACTAGTAAACCCAGTCCTATGTGATGGTCACGGTCGATAACATTCTCCTTTCTATTCAAAGAGATGTAGCATGTCAGATAAATTTTATATGTCAGTTTTATGATAGCCTTGACCTAGCCTAGGAAAGGAATATGCCTAGTTAGGTGTAGACATTTGGGGAGTAGGAATATCCTCCAAACTCCTGTTACCTTAACCAAAAAAGTCACATTTTCTTTATGAGTCACTTTTGCACTACTGACTCTTTGATTTTCTGTCTGCAGAAACCCAAAGGCTGTCCCAAACAACAGAGTTCAAACCAATAAACAAAGCACAAAAACTCAGCAGAAAATAAAATATGCATAACACTAGTGTAACACTCTTTATTTCAACTCTTTCACCCAGTAACATCTATTACCTTTCTTCAGAATTAATAAAACCATTAGAAAGCTTGCACATAAAGCTAATTTATATTACATGATCAACTCACATACTCTAACAAAATCACATGATCAATAGAAACATTCCTTATAACAATAAAACTCAGCACGATAAAGTCACATGAAATAACAAGTCACATGGTCTTACAAAATCACATGAACTAATAAAAGCTGTTCACATAATACAAAAATACATAAATACATAAATACATAAAGACTGTAAGTACAGCACTATAATGTCACCAAATTAATTGTTAAAAATGTTATTATTAAAATATATTTGATAACAACCAGTTAATTGTTCATTACTTTCAATTGTTTCTCAACTATTTTTTTTAGAAATAATCTCTTTACTTTTAAAACACGTTTGAAATAAATGTATTAATTTAATTCAGGTTTCTTGTCTGACTATAACCAGAACTCCCACAGTAACTCTAAGGTTTATAGGTTACATTTATAATCCCTGTCTGCAATGCCAAATGGTAAATTATCTAATATAAAAACTCAAAATTTTTAAAACCATTGCATATTTGGGGATGTATAAAAAGTGCATTATGACTTTCACCATGTTTAATAAAATATAAATGTTCTTTCACTCTCTTTTCCAATGTACTCATGGTCATACCTACATAAACTGCTGTACATGTGGAAAGATGGCTACTTAAAACACGCCCATTGATTGACAGTCACATCTGCATTTGGTTCCGTATGCTTTATCCAAATATTCAAAGTGCACATTGAGTCCATCACAAATGTACTGACAAACCTTACAATGTCCATCATCATCATCATCACCATCATCCCCTTTTTCCCATTTGCATGGGGTCGGAGTCCCATATTAACTGTCGCCATCTCTCTCGATTCAGTGCCACTCTCCTGCCTTCTTAAACACTCATGCCTGACTGTCGCAGATCTTCTTTCACACAATCCATCCACCTCTTTGCTGGATGCCCTCGCTTCCTCTTACCTTCTTCCTGTCTGTCCCAAATCTCCCTCACCAGATTGTCTTCTGCTTTTCTACACATGTGCCCATACCATCATAATCTGTTTTCTTTGATCTTTTCTGCAATTGGAGCTACTTTGGCTTCTGCTGTTATGTCCTCATTTCGTCGCCTGTCCCGCAGTGTGCATCCTACCACCTTTCTCTGGCACTTCAATTCCATCACCTCTAGCTTCTTCATCTGTTCTGCCTTTACTTCCCAGGTTTCTGTATCATACAGTAGTACTGGTCACACCACTGTCTTGTACACCTTCCTTTTCAGCTTCTTTGGCATTCTTCTGTCATATACTACACCTGATACTCTATGCCAGTTGGCTGCAGCCCCTCTGATTCTAGCTTTGACCTCTTCATTCAGACTACCCTTCTCCTCAACCACACCACCTAGATACTTGAAGCTGTTTACCTGTTCCACTATCTTCCCATCCATCTCTATTCTCAGCTTCTTCTGATTTCCCCAATCTGCTGCCATTACCACTGTCTTATCTGTGCTTAGTTTCATCCCATGTGCCTTCAGATTTGCATTCCATTCTCCTATCCTTTGCTGAAGTTCTAGATCAAAGTCTGCCTGTACTGCCACATCGTCTGCATACAGCAGCTTTGTTGCTCTGACCCCTCCAACCTGTTTGCTGATGTAGTCCATTACCAGTATGAACAGCAGTGGGCTCAGAGCTGAACCCTGGTGTACACCCACTCCCACTGGGAACCCCTCAGTGAGGCCAAACACTGTTCGTACTTGAGTTACTGGGTCCTTGTACATAGCCTGTACTAATTCTAACAATGTTTCTGGGACTTCAAACCACTGCAGTACTGCCCAGATCAGTTTTCTTGGGACCTTGTCATATGCTTTCTCCAAGTCTAGGAAAGCCCAGTTTGACTCTCTCCTCTTCTCTAGTTTCTTCTCAAGTATCTGTCTCAATGCAAACATCGGGTCATTTGTGCTGCATCATGATCTGAATCCGAACTGTTCATTTCCCATCTTACATTCTACTATTCCGCATATCCGTTTATCAATCACCCTCTCCAGAACTTTCATGCAATGTGGTAGGAGTTTGATGCCTCTGTACTGTCCACAGTTGTGGATGTCCCCTTTGTTCTTGTACACTGGCATGAGTATGCTTATTCTCCAGTCATCTGGAATATGCCTTTCTCTCCACACTGCAATTAGTACCCTCAGAAGCCATTTCTCCCCTAGCTCACCCAGCAACTTTATCATATCTGCTGTGACCTCATCTGAGCCTGCTGCTTTCCCTGACTTCATTTTCCTTAGTGCTGCTCTTACTTCTTCTAAGCTGGGCTCCTCTTCTACTCTCATGGTAGGCTGTTTCTGGGGCAGTACCGCTTCTGTGGGGTTTTCTTCATTCAGAAGCTGCTGGAAATACTCCTTCCATCTGCCTTTGATGTCCTGTGGGCTGGTAAGCAGGTATTTGCTGGAATCCCTTATGAAGGGTGTCTGACTATCTTCTTTATCTTTATGTCTTTGCCTTGCAACCTGGTATAGTTTCTTTGTGCCCCTTACTGAGTCACTTTCCAGAAGCTGATAGAGTGCCTCTGATACCCTATTCTTTGCTATTTCAACTTCTTTCTTAGTTTCTTTGTTGGCCAACCAGTAGTCCTTCCTAGCTTGGTCAGTCTTTTCAATCTCCCACTTCTTCCTGCACTCCTTCTTTCTTTTGATTGCTTCCTGCACTTCTGCATTTCACCACCAGCTTTCCTTATGTACCTTGTTTCCATACCTGGCTCAGCCACATATCTTTTCTGTAGTCCTAACACATGCTGTTTTTAGGTGCTGCCACTCTTCTTCAACTCCACCTATTTCCTCCTCTTCTTGGGGTGCTAGAGCCCTGAGTAATTCCTTGAACTGCTGTACTTTGTCTCCAGTCAACTTCCAGGTCTTCAGCCTGGTCTCTGTTGACCTTAGAGCCTTCTCTGACCACTGCTTGTAGCTGATTGTGGCAACTACTGGTTTATGCTGTGAACCAACTGTTTCACTGGGGATGACTTTGCAATCATGGATTCTACCCCTGTGCCTTTTCCTTACTAGGAGGAAGTCTACCTGAGTTACATGTTGGCTACACTTGTATGTGATCTTGTGACTGTCTCTCTTTCTGAACCATGTGTTGGCTACTATCAAAAAACACCAGAAGCCAGCATGAGACAGTCCAATACTTAAATAGGAACGAAATCACAAGTAAATCCTCTGTTAGGACATATAAATGTCCATAAATAAAGTCAAACCGGTTTCAGCAAAGTGCATAACCTTAGTTAGTTAGTTAGGTTATGCACTTTGCCAAAACCAGTTTGACTTTATTTATGGACATTTATATGTCCTAACAGAGGATTTACTTGTGATTTCATTCATATTAAAGTTTTGGACTGTCTCATGCTGGCTTTTGGTGTTTTTTGCGTTTTGGTTTAGCCGAGCATGCCGTACGAGCGAGGCGTGTTGTTTTGTTTGGCTACTATCAAGCCATTTGCCAGACAGAAGTCTAGAATGGCTTCTCCTTCTTTATTCCTATCGCACCACCCATGTGGAACCAGGCAGTCTTCATATCCTGTTCTGTCCATCCCGATATGTGCATTTAAGTCACCCATTATCAAAACCAATTCATGTTGTCCTGCTTTATCTAGTAGGTCCCGCAACTGCTGTCTGAATGCACTCTTTTCCTCACTATCACAACCCTGCTGTGGGGCATAGGCTGACATTATGAATACTGTCCTATCATTACATTGGAGTCTGATTGCCATGAGTCTGTCATTAATTCTGATGATATCCCTCACTGACTTCTGAAGCCTCTGTCTCACCACAATTCCTACACCATTTCTAGCCTGTCCACCACCCGAGTAGTAGAGCCTGGATCCCAAGCCAAGTGGCTTTGCTGCACTGCCCTTCCATGTCGTCTCTTGGATACATAGGATGTCCAGCCTCCTCCGTATCATCATGTCATCCACTTCTAAGCTGCGTCCTGTCAGTGAACCTACATTAAGCGTAGCAATTATCAGTTTATGTTTGGCAGGTTGTTTGGTTTTATGTCCAGCTTTCACTCAACAGAGCTATCCCAGGTAACCCAGGCTGGGCAACTAGACACCGGCCAGCCAGTAGCCTATTGACCCAGGGCTGCTGGGCTTTTATGGTGGGCACACACTGGCCAATAGTGGCACATATACCCCTCCCACCGTTAGCATGGGTCCCTGGCATGGGTCAGAGAGTAGGCCGGGTCCTCAACCCACTTATCACTGGTAGCTACCCATGCCCATTTTTTGGCGACAGTCAACATGACCGAATCACCTAGAGCCATATTTTACACCATCGAGTGGCTAGCCCTGCCACAGTGCGCAGTTTGTGATCCATGTTCTCCTATCTTGAGGATACTGCGCACCACAATAGATGCCCAAAGCGGTTGGTCTTTTTACAACTCTTCCCCCCATTAGGCACCAAGTAGAGTCCGTGCTGCTGCCCACAGCTCCATTCATTGGTGAGTTTGAGATGGAAACACTCAGCATGTTTTTCAAACATGGGAGAAACCCCTCGGAGACACAGAGAGAACATGCAAACTCCAAACAGGCATTAGTCGGAGGTCAGGATCGAATCTTGTACCTTGTGCATTGGAGGTGAAGACCTTAACCACTCTGTCAGTAATACTGGGTGAACAAATGGGTGTAACTAAGGAAATTATCTTTTTGAACTGGGATATAAGATCTGAACTGCCTTGACAAAATAAGGCCTTGTTAAGTTTTATTTTGGTGGCTGCAAAAAAAGCAATTACTAGAAAATGGAAATCAATGTCTAAACAAACCAGATTTGAAGTAGTAAATATTTTAACAGGGGTAAAATGACCAAAAGTAGGATCTTTAAAAATGGCAGGAGCAAATTACATAGAAAAAATTAAAATCTTAGGAATAATACATACAGAGAAATGTTTTGGATGAGGAATGAGGCATAAGACAAGTCAGGAACTAACCAACCAATTGTATATTGGATTGATTAGATTGTACAAGAAATGTATGCGGTGTATAATGTTTGTAACTATAAACAAGTTATTATGGTTTGTTTTGTTTTATATAAATGTAAGTTTGCTTATGTCACAAGTGATAATTCAGTAAAGGTGCTATGAAACATAAAAAAATAACTGTTATACTGCAAAATATATCATCTATCTTACATAAATCAGTAGTCTCCTCCATTATTTTCCGGTTAGAACTAATAAGAGCTTCGATGCTTTTTACTGCCTACAGACACAAGACTAGAGAAAGGTGAATGATTTTTATATAAAGTCACCGTAGTATTAGTCATATTAAGGACTTTTTTAAAATAGGTGAAAATTCAGTATCTGCTTTGGATAGTATTTTGGTGGCTGAAATTTCCAAATCACTATATTTATAACCTTTTTGTAGAAACAACTTGGTAATTAAAGCAACCTCTTTAAAAATACTGAATCTCACGAATACTTGCTAGAAGCACAAATAAATTGGTCCCTAGGAATATTCTTCTTTTTTTTACTCAAATAATTTTTATTTTGATTTAAAGCATAATAATGATTGTTTACAATTAATAAATATTCAGCTATATACAATATTTACATTTAGCCTGACAGATTAAGATAACAACAGATCTATGTAAAAACGATGATGTTGATACATTATATTTAAATTATCAGGGAGAGTCTGATTACAATTGCAAGGTGTCAGTCAATGTCAAAACTTTTCTCCATGGGTTATTTACTAATGACTTGGGATGGATTCTCAGTTCTTTAGTTTTGATCTCCATTAAATCAGACTTCTTCAGTAGACATAAAAATTCCTCCATGGTGGGCGCTGTGTTGGATTTCCATCTTCTGGTTATACATTTTCTAGCTATTGCTACTATAGTCCATATTAAATACAAATCCAATTTCTTCAAGTGAGGAGTATTTATTAAATTCAGTAAAATAAGAGATTTTGTCAAAATAAATGTATCTGTATAAAGAGCTTGTAAAACGTTAACCTCATTCCAATATGTTCTAATAGTGACATGATCATAACAAACATAGGACCAGTCTGTGTTAGTTGATTCTTGGCATCTCCAGCATACATTATTACTTGACGTGTTTATCTTTGAAATTTTCTCAGGTGTTAAGAAGGATCTGTGTAGATATTTCCATTGAAATATTCCCCAATATTGTGAATGGGATGTTAATTTAACTGAGAGTAAGATATTTGTCTTATCTTCTATTGATAGGGGAGTCTGTATACCTTTAGTTAAATATTGCCAATAGGATACTTTATGAGCTGTCTTATAAGCAATTAATACTTTATATAAGTATGATAATTCATTTTTTGTATTAGGGTTGTTATAGATAATTTCAAACAACCAAGATATAAATGTAGGGGTACTTTTAAATGATGAATTGTTTACTATTCTACAGAGAGCCTTCCTTAGAATATGTTAAAACACTCTGCAACATTAGCCAATCATTAGGTGTTATTCCATAGGCTGAGATTAAATGTTGTGTTTCCGAGACTTGTTTTTTTATACAGTGAAACTGACATATTAAGTTCTTATTTCCCCATGAAGTAAAAATCTCTCTATGTACTTTAGCAGGGAAATTTCTTGTAATACTGAATGGAGTTAATAATGCAAACCAAAGTTTTATATCTATATTTATATAGACAAATGTTCTAAAGGCATCAAAAACATGGTTTATTGGGTTTAATTTGATTGGTTTTGCTATCTATTATGTAGAAAAATAAACCCAAGTAACCACCACAGCTATAAACATGCAAACTTTAATGAAGAACAAGTAAAATAGGATAAGCAATTTCACACAGTGCATGCTTTTTCAGATGCATAAAGCAAGTAAAACAAATGGGTTATATCACAAACTATTAATCAAAATAACCAACAAAAAACAAACAATTAACTCACTGATGAGATCTTCTTTTCTTTAATACAGGTTTTAAAGGCATAGTAGCACTGACACCTGGTCATTTGTCTCCCTGCAGTCTAGCTATCCATTACATGTATACAACTTCTGCTTTATTATTTAGATTACCTCCCCTTATATCTATTGAAATTAACTGCATCACTTTGAAATCAAAAGCATGTCCCTCATTTGTAGATATATGTTTGGAAAAGCATTCAGTAAATTCCTGTTCCTAATATCATATAAATACTGTAAGATGCATTCTTTCAGTATCCTAGTCATTTTACCTATGTAAAAAGAGGCATATGATTTGCACTGAGCTAGATAAACTAAATTCTTGGACCTACAATCTGCATAGAAATTGAAAGAATGACTATAATTTGTATATGGATGTGTAAATATGTTCCTCTTAGATATATAAGGACAAGCCTTACACTTCCTGCAAGGAAAAGTGCCATGTCTGGTCAATATATCATGAGGAGCATTACTAATGGTATAGCAGGGTTGACTTTTTAATGACAAGCTGTTCTTAAATGTATAGCTAAGTTAATCTAATATTGCTTTAATCTGGTCATTAGACATTAAAATAGGCCAGGTCTTACTTATAATGTCATATGCCTGATGAACAATGTTGCTATACGTAAGAGGAAACCTAAGGGTGTTATTCAGTGAAGAATAATTACCAAATCCAGGCTTATGTGTCATCACACAAAAAGCATCGAGCAAGAATGGATACTGACGCTTAATGCTTAAAAAAAACAGGTTTGAATGGCATTGCTTCCCTTAAACCTTTTCTCAAAGCACGTCCATTGCCACATAAATTCTAGTAACCTGTCCTTGGAAGCTTTAATTTTTAGTATGATATATACAGAAATGGTTAGTTTGTTGTTATGTGCAGTGTTATTGTTATGTGAAATGCTTTCTCTACTTTTATAAGAGCTTAGTAAGGCTATACAATGCACAGCACTCATGTGTTTTTAATTTAACTAATCATGACAATTTTTTAATTAACTATAACCAATGACCTTAGCAGTGCTGATCACCTGACATGTCTTTTATTTATTTAAATGTTTTATAGTATTTTACTAGCTGTCTGATGAAGCGACTTGGTTAGTTGTGAAAGCGCTTACTTTTTTGTTTAAATAAAATCTTTGGTGTGTGAGCTTTTGGTGCAGTTTTTATTCTATTCTACTTTTCTATATCTAAACCAATTATCAATGCTTCTTGCTTTTCTTTATATAAATAATTAATGTTAATATCCTTTTGATATTGTCCTGTGTTTGTCTATTATATATAACACCCATTTGATCTTTATTAATTATATTGGACAGTGGGACTTTCATTCTATTAACTATGATTGACATAAAGATTTTATAATCATTATTAAGCAAAGATATTGGTCTATAAGAATTGCAATATTTAGGGTCTTTATTTTCTTTTAAGATAGGGGTAATTAAAGAATATCTCCATGAAGGGGGAATTATTGCTAATGATTAAACATCAAGAAAGGTTTTATGTAGGAGAGAAGTTATAGACTTGGGAAATAATTTATAAACTTCTATAATTAAACCATCTATCCCTGGTGCCTTGTTAGATTTACTTTCTTTAATCCTGTCTAAAATTTATTTCTGTGTCATTGGTTTTCGCAACTCCAGTCTTAGCTCTTCGGAGATTTTTTTAAATTTTGGGGGTTATTTATTTATTTATTTTAGGCAGGATTAAAGTAAGTAAATCGAACAAGGCACTAGGGAAAGATGCATTTACAATTTGACAGGCCTTTGTATTACAGTATGTCGGCCCATTTCACAGAGGACACTCACAGTGACTGGCATTTAGTTGCAATGATGACACTTTACAACAATCCTATATACAGGGTCAGCTTTAGATGAAATGGTACCCTAGACAAAGGGCTCCATGGTGCCTTCCAGTGCCTATTTCACCCCCACACATATCCTACAGTACTCCCTCCTGCCTCCTCCCATCCCAGACTCCCCACACCATACATTTAGTTTTTTCTTCCTTTTCTCACATTTTGCCTTAGTCTTTGGCTTTTCAGGAAGTCATAGCTTTCTATATGCTCTAATTTTTGTGTTATACTCTTTTGTATACAGTGATGGCTTAAACAAAAATTATGATTAAGAAATGAATTGCAGTGTTGCAGTTCAGCTTTACTTTTCCTTGCATCCTTCAGCATGCCTTACCTGGCCACAACAGCACATTAATACCTGTGTAGTAAATAACTCAAGCCAGTGGTCTGACCCCAAGAAGCCATGAGGTTATAGATGCTCTGAGATGCATTTCTGAGCATTTTCTCAACATTTTGTTCTGGTGATGATCTGAACAAAGTTCATGCATAAGTTTTTTTTTTTTTCTTTTATGGAAAATATAAGTTGTGCCAAAGCTTAATATGCAAAGCTGACAAAATAATAGTTCACAATAAACTAACAAGACAAATGTTTCAGAGCATATATAAATCCTATCTGGTAATACTGCCTGCCTCCCTGTTTCTCTTCCCCCTGAAAAAAGACAGTTAAATAGTATTAGACTGGGATGAGAGCAGACATTCAAATGTCCACAGTCATGTATTTCAAGTGACTGCTGTCATGCATTAAGTGGCATGCCTCTACACTCCACACCTCTACCCTTCAAAGGCAGCCACTGTTTACATGTCTGATGTGTACTTGTGAGGAAAGCACAAACAGCATTATCACAGTAATACACTCCTAGTTGCTATTTCTAACTAGTACACTGCTCCTGCACAAAATATAATAACATTCTTTGCACATGTCTGAGGTTTGTGAGGTAAAATAAACAATGACTGCATTGTCCTCAGCCTGAGCACAAGCTATAATGACTTTGTGTGCACATTTCTGAGGTTTGATTGCAGGAAAAATTAAAACAGTAATGATCACACCATCCTCAGCACCCCACACAAGCTACAGCAATCATCTGTACCTACCTCTGTGCAAGGTTGTTTTTTTAGAATGGATGCAGTTGAGAACAGAGGCTATCACTAAGTCCATGTCAAAATTCATCTATATAGTCAGAGATGTGGGAACCCACCAGACTCCCTAGAAGTTCTTAAAGTCTGAATGTCTTGTGGTGTATTTTAAACTTTACTTTTGAAACTTATTTGTTAACTGTATTTATTTGTTAACTGTATTTTTTGCTACTACCCTTATGAGTTATGCAGATGCCTGGCATTGTTTTGTGTGTGTGTGTGTGTGTGTGTGTGTGTGTGTGTGTGTGTGTGTGTGTGTGTGTGTGTGTAGATAAAAAAAGAGTAATTTTTTATACACATATGCACTGACATTCAGCTTCATGGAAAGTGAAGGAATACTTACTCACCTGATACATTTATTTGTGCTACTGATGGAAACCATTGTACATGGATAGACACACACAGAGACAGGAAGGGCATGCATATTCCATGCAGAAAAAGCTACAGCAAAGAACTCAACCAGTGCGAAGCACTGTAAAATGGCAATGCTACTCACCAGGCTACTATGGAAATGAGCAGTTGCTTTTACATACATCTTTTTTCCTGTAAAACCACCAAAGATAGCCACCTATCATTTGTAAAGTTTGTGATGGTAAGTGAAACAAATAATGGTTAATTTGTTAATCTTGAATGCACTGCAATCACTTCCCCCTCAAGTACAAGCAGGTGATGTTTGTGATGAAGTTCAAGAAATTATAACCAACTTATTACTCTTACACTGCAGCCCCCTCCCACACACACACAATATAAACAATAACAATTCTAGTTTTACACTGATCATCAAATACTTATTTATTTATTTGACTTTGTTTACTCAGAAAGTATGACTGGGCAAAAAAGTGCCCATTTTCAGCAGAGCCCTGGGGTGAAAAGCTCTACAATCACAATCTTTCAAAATGCTACTACACTGGAATCCCATACTAAATCAGTGATTGTTGTTTACCACACAAATCAGCGAATGCTGTTTATTGATTCATAGATTATTACTAGGCTAACTGCCCTCATAGACCATTTTTTTAAGCCTAGCTAATTACCCCCTGTGAGAATCAAACCCTGTACTTTGTGTTTATAAGGTAAACACCTTAACTATTACGCCACCCTCTCAACCTTATCACATAAATCAGTGACTGTTGTTTACCACACTCATCAAACAGCAGGAGGGATAAGTCACTTTTATTCACCTTATTGAATAGTATGACATACCTGTTAACTGTTTCTGATTTTGCCTCATATGTTAGCCCTGTCTCTCATAAAAGTAATGATTTGTTAGTAAATCAGTCAGAATTACAGAAAATCAGTAATGACAGACAGAGTTTCATTCTTCTTATTGTCCAAAAATTCATGTTGATGCAAAATGTATTTATTCTACTAACTGTTTCTGTGAATAGGAAAAATGAATATGTAATATGAAAAAAAGTGTTCCTAATTTTGAGCCCTTATTCTACAATTATTTTTAGTTTTGCCAAGAGATCTTCAGCAAAGTCATAGTACATGGTGTCCTGGAAGAATTTATAACAAATCCTTGAAAAAAAATCTCTGAAGACTGGGTGTATCTGCTCTTAAAATCACAAGTAAGCACTGACATTGGTCACTCTGGGCTGTCGATCTCTAGCACTTAACTTGACATTGGTCGCTCTGGGCTGTCGATCTCTAGCACTTAACTTGACATTGGTCGCTCTGGGCTGTCGATCTCTAGCACTTAACTTGCTCATGTTCAGTCATTGATTACTGGATTCACCCTAGCAAGGTCATATCACAACCATGTTTAGGATAAAGCATGTTGTAGGAGAATGAATGATCTTTTTTTTCCTTCCATATTTTCTTCCACCCAGCAGTAGCAGCTTTTGCAGGACCCCTACACAGTCAAGGTTGATTTTATGGGGGCCCTCAAAACTGCAGGTATCACAGGTGCCTAAAACTGGTTATGTCTCTGAATTGCATGTTTCACCATCATGGAAGAAGTCCCTTTTAGCCACAGATGTTAACGGCAAGTGCTAAGTTCTTTCTGAATCCTGTGGATGGTCTTTGTTTTACTAATGTTCTGACTTTATGCGTGTTCCATAGGATCATAGGATCATAGGAGGTTACTAGGCTATCAACCTGGAGGTCATTCAAGCTTTTCATCCCACTGTAAATCCAATGATAGTTTAGTCAATACCCAGGATTGTATTTAGTAATGACTGCCCATGTCCAGGAGGGCTGTTGGTCTATTCCCTGGTAAGAATTTACAGGGCCCCATCCACCTGTGCAAGTTCCTTTTGAACAGGGTCATAAAGGTGCTCTGCTTCACATGAATTGGCAGCCTATACCAAAGATGCAGCAGTCACTGGGAGACAAATCTGTCCCTCCAGCATGTTCTATTCAAGTTGCAGGGCATATTTAGGTCACTGGAATAGGTGGCTCTAGTCCTGTTTGATTTACAGATGTGCAGCAAATTCATTAGGTTTGGGCTGCATATTGCTCTGTAAGCCAGGTATAAGTCTTCCCAAGAAGTCTATATGATACTGAGTATAGTGACAGGGACTTTAGTCAATCTGTGTAAGGCACGTTCAGAGTCCATTGATCTTTGCTAGAAACCTCTGAGGTCTCACCAATTGCTGCAAGTGCTTTTTAGGATACATGCTGAAACGGGCAATATACTCAATTACGGACCTCATTAGTGATGAGTATAGAGGGGTTATACCTCCTTTGCTCTAAAAGTGATGCCTTTGCTAATCAAATGTGCTACGTAGAAATCCTTCCTTACTACAGTAGACAAATGGTGGCCAAAGTTAAGGTTGCAGTCTACTTTTGATCCCAGATCCCTTACAACTTTGTAGGTGTATAGGGTATTGTTGTTAATTTGATACTGTGAAGGGACATTGTTTTTCCGAAGAGAATGATGATGCATTTCTTTGCATTTAGGTTCAGACCATGACTAAGATACCAGTCACTACTCTATGTAAGACCTTCCTTAAGTATACTGATATCATTTGGGGATTTGATTATTGCACCCAGTTTGCAGACATCCACAAACCTGGTCAGCAACAGCCCCTTAGTTTTGGTCTGAAGTTCTGAGAAGTATATAGCAAACAACAGGGGGCCCAGCACTAACCCTTGTGGCAACCCACTGGTGACAGGTCTGCTGGTTGATGTGGAGTCACCCACTCTGATAGTGTGTGACTGGTTTGTGAGCCAGTTGGCAAGCCATCTTACAACAAAGGGGTTTACTTTCAATTTGTTAAGTTTGTTGGTAATGCCTGAGTGTGGGATTTTGTCAAAGTTCTTGGCTTAGTCAAGGTATGCTGTGTGTATGCTGTGTGTACAGATTTACCCTTGTCAATGGCCTAGTCACATTCTCAAAGAAATCCACCAAGTTTAACGGGCAGGAGCAGCCCTTGATGAAGCTGAATTGGGTCAGATACAGGGTTTTTGGGTCACCTATGTCTTTATTGATGAGGTCTATGATGATATGTTCCATGGTTTTAGAAATGAGGCAGGTTGACTTATGGGTCGATAATTCCCTAGGTCTGTTGTTAAGCCACATTTCTGGAGGAGAATAACTGTTTCTGTTCTCTAGTCTGCAGGAACATAGCCTGTGGTTAGGCTGGGATTGAATAGGGTACTTAATGGTGAGGCTAGTTTATTTGTTTTATTTAGCATTTGACTTGGAACAAAGCTAATTTTCAGCAGAGGCCTGGGGAGAAACACACTCTAGATGTGTGTCTTTGTAATGTGGGAGGAAACCAGAGCATCCAGAGGAAACCCACACGACTGCAGGGAGGACATTCAGACTCTACACAGAAGGCACCCCAGCCAAGAATCAAACCAGAAAACCTCTTTCTGGGAGGTGACAACACAACCACTGCACCACTGTACTGTCTACCATTTATGCTTTAGTTTGTTTAGAAGACAGCATGGGATGTCACCTGGCTCCATAGAGGCTGTGTATTTTGCCTTAGACAAGGCTTTACTGAACTCCTCATTAGATATGTAGGGTGGAAGGGTAGTTGGAAGAAAGGTTTGTGATAAGTTTGGAGGGGATAAGGCAATGAATTTTTTGCCCAATCTGTCCACCAGCAGGTTTACTATCTCTGTGAGATCAGTGTCAGTCAAACTGTTAGTCACTAGTTCAGCACATGCTTGGGTCCTACTTTTTAGACTCCGTACATAGCTGTAAAAGATCTGTATGCTGCAGTGGTACGGCGGTGGCATTGTTACCTCACAGCAAGAGGTTCTCTTGTTTGATTCTCGGCTGGGTTTGGGAGTGCCTTCTGTGTGGAGTCTGCATGTCATCTCCATGGTTGTGTAGCGTTCGAAAGACATGAGTGCGTAAATGGGTGTGTCTTCATTTAAGGTTGGGCATCGAGCTGGCATCTCGGCGTTTCGTAAAAATCTACTGCCAATCATTAGTGGACCGGAATTCCGCTGTGGCGACCCCTTACCGGGATAAGCCGAAAGACAAACAACAACATAGCTGTAAAAGACCTCATGGTTATCCTTAGCTGTGATTGCTAAGTTTTTCTCAAAGTTATCCTTAGAGTATCTGACATGTTTTATTTGCCTGTTGAGGCTGAGTTTTTTCCATTGTTGGGGCATTGCCTTAATTTTCTTAGACAGCAACATTTTGTGTTTGTTGTAAAGTTTGTTGATGCTGGAAGGGTGGCTTGTTTTTATTTGGGACTCTGGCTTTGATTCTCTCTGGAGCAGCTGAGTCTATACCCTTTTGCAAGTAGTTGTATAAGGCTTTAGTGTAAGTGTCAGTGTAGTTACCAATTCCAGCTGGGATTGGGCTTGGAATGCTTTTATACCTTCTCCTAGAAGGGCATAGTTTGCCTTCTTGAAGTTTTTTTAGTCTGTCTTCACCCTTTGTGAGTTCTGGTGTTAGTGCCAGTTTAAAGTCGACTGATTTATAGTTGCCTAACTCATTATTATGCAAATTGTTTAGCCCCACCCTTATGTACATATTATTTAGCCCCAGACCTCCCAACCATCCTGAATTACTCGGTATTTACAGAGTTTTGGGGTCCAAATGAAGGGGTGCCACGATTCCCGAGTGGCACCCCTTCATTTCTGATTTCTTTGCTTTTGTTTTTTAATTTTCACGCTGTCAGAGCTGATGTCATCACGTGCGTGATGATGTCAGCTCCGCCAGCACTACCAGCCAGTCGGAATTGTCATCATTTCCAGCTGGCTGCGAGCAGGCAGGAAGTGCTTAGTTTGAACTGTTGCTGCCAAGAATGCTGGTTTTGAACCATTGCTGCCAAGGATGCTGGCTTTGCTGCTTCGGACAGAAACTGCTGACTTTGGTGCTGCCTGTCATTTCGAACAGAGAGTGCTGCTGAGAGGGACTTTGTCTTTGCTTCTGCTGTATTATTGCTGCCAAGCCGAGAGAATAGGTACTTAATCTGCTGCCATTTCGATTCATATACTGACTAGGTAAGGAACTGTGTGTGTGTGTGTGTGTGTGTGTGTGTGTGTGTGTGTGTGTGTGTGTGTGTGTGTGTGTGTGTGTGTGTGTGTGTGTGTGTGTATTTGAAGTATAGTTCTGTTAAGCTGAACGGCAATTACTTCTGGCATTTGTGCTTAAGTGTAGTTCTTTTAAGCTGAAAGCATTTGTACCTAGTACTCGGCAGTCTGATAACTTCATTGCTTTTCAGCCAAAGTATGTTAAGAACTAAGAAGCTGTACTTGCACCCTTTGCTTTTCTCGGCAGATTTATTAATGTTGGCTGTGTGTGTGTGGAGATTTGGTTTTATTAACCTTAGCTCAGCAGTCTGCATTTAAGTGATAATGACAGGATCACTGTCTCAAATATGCAGGACCTCTTCCAACACCTTAACTGTCTGGAGTAAGCTGCCCAAGTGTTATCTCTCTGCACCAACTCTGTTATCGACAGTAGCTTTTTAGCAAAAAAAAAGTCAGTTTCCATTTCAGCTGCTAAGAGCAGTCTGTGGGTGGGGGTGGGAATGGTCAGACTATACCACGCCATGCATTTCTTCACTACTTGGATGGGTATGTGGTGTTTAATGTTGTGCAAGTTTGTCAGTAGTTCCCAGTCTCTCCAAATATTCCCCGACAGAAGGAATTTAAGGGTGCTTGACTACTAGCAAGCCTGTGAAATATTTGCATGTCATTTTACATAGTAGATCAAATCTGCGTTTTTTGTAACTTGTCTTCTCTGATTTTGCTTTGGGATTTTGCTGTCTTTAGTAAAAATTATGCTTGTACGACAGAATTTGTAGGGTTGCAGTTATTAAATAATGTCTGTTAAACAGATTCTTCCTTAGAATTATGAGTGACTGATGACACATTTGTTTATGGTATCCCTAGAATCTGTGAAAAATCAACTTTCTCTGCTTGTTAGGTCTGTTCTAAACATTTCCTCCTTTTTTAAGTTGATGCAAACCATTTTTAAACCTTTCTATGTGACAGATCATGTAAAATAGTATGACACCTTCTGGTTTCACCTACTAATATAGTATATTTTTTGTTATTCTCATGATATGCACTGTAAAATCAGTTTACATAGAATGTCAAATGTATTATTAATAATGATATGTGTTATTTAAAATCATTTTTTTCTGTTATAATCAGTATTCTTTAAATGTATTCTATGAGACTGGTTTTCTTATAAATGCGTATATGCTGACTTCCTTTACATAGTTGGTATGTGTAGTTAATTCTTTGAAATGTGTTCTGTTTTCTTGTTGAAGGTTTTCTTCCCTGAGTCCACTGTGTTCGTGGGCTTACTTCCAGTAGGGCCAACCTGGTAACCAAAGCATTCGTAAATAAATTATTAAATAAATAAGAGTGCATACCATAAATTGTTCTAGTCTGTGTGTGTGTGTGTGTGTGTGTGTGTGTGTGTGTGTGTGTGTGTGTGTGTGTGTGTGTGTGTGTGTGTGTGTGTGTGTGTCTCTGCCACTTAACACTGACCTAGCCCCTTTGCCTACCCTTCTTTATCTTACATGCATTCCCTATTTCCTTTCTTTCTGTATAAAGAAAAAAGAGAGCCCTGTCTTCTCACTCCCCGCCAAAAAATGTTGCTCCGGTTTCCTGCTAGCCTGCAAATTCTTCTATGTCATTATTGGTTCATGCATTTTGTTTCATTGCCTACTGGAAAAATGTTCAAACTATAAATTTAAAATGCGCTCTAATTTAAGTCTGACAAGTGTGCTGTATTGTACAAGGAATATAATTTAATAAAGTCAGGAAGGTGTATCAAAGAACACATGTATGTTTCTTGTTTTGTGTACAAGGGGCCTATCATTTGAAAACAGCCCAAAGGTAATCTTTATCCAACACACTGGCCAGGTGCATTTTCTTTGGATGTGGTGTGGGTTTCAATGCTGTTTCAATGAATGTGAGTTTCAAGGGCAGAGTCTATTTTCATTGTGAGGCAGTATTGCTTTGTTTAGCAGATACTTTATTCCTGTTTGTGCATTGTGCTATAAAATGTAAAAATAAAATCCAAATAGTCATTGTAGAAGTAAAGCAATATGCACACACAAGTGTTTATGGTAAATGGGGTGAAATAGCCAGGTAACTGGCCATTGGAATGGCTGCAGGGGGACTCTGGTGCCATATTTTGGTTATCTGTTCTTCAGTTTGCATTTGAAAGTTATTGTCCCACAATTCCATTGGAGTGGGTGGGTTTATGTAATTATGTATGCAAATTTTACGTTAATCAGTGTACAGATTTGTGCCTATTTTTCATGGGCCTTGTCCAGATTTTTGATGATTCCAGGTTGGGAGGTATGTTTAGCCGTTTCTTCTGTCATTCTTTTTTGTTGTGAAGCTCACACTACAATACCATCTGCAGTAGCTGAAATGCTACACTGTTCATTTGGAATTGCTTATGCTGCACTGCAGTTGGGGGCTTGCCTTGTGATTTTTCCATCTGTTTAATCATTTTCTGCAAAGACCTAATCTGTGTGCATAATTTCCTAAAGCTAACAAGCTCCTCAGAAACATTTTCCATGCACATTCTTTTCCTTTGTATGCTTCTTTACAAAGCCTTCACCATTATGCATGCTGCAGAATGTAACAACTCTTCAACACATAAGCTACACTGTTGCAGTGCTAATGAAACTGCCAGATGAGCTGGACTCTAACCCGTCTCTTATGTGCTTCCACAAGAAATTATCAGGTGTGTTTAATTGTATGTCAAAAAAAAATCTGATCTTGTTATTCTTTGTACTTGCAGACTTACACACAGTCCTTAAGTCTATTACACATGTACCTACCTTTAATTTATTCCTTTTCTTTATACATAGGTTCATAGGTTCATAGGTAGATACTAGGCTATCTGCCCTAGGGCCCATACAAGCCTAGCCAAAAAATGTACCCTGGCTTTCGCCACCCAAGAAATTTATTTTCCTGTGCCCCTGTCAAGCAGAGCTATAGAAGTGGTCCCCAGGGTGAATTTCCTATCTCCCATCCAATCATCAAGACTTTTCTTGAACAGTGCTAATGAGGAGCTTTGTTTGATATAGACAGGTAGTTTGTTCCAGAGTATGGGAAGTCTCTGGGACAGGAATCTATCCCTCCACCATGTTCTATTTATTGTGGTGATGAGGTTTAGGTCCCTAGAGCGTGTAGCTCATAGGGATTGGGATTTCTTTAAGTGGAGCATGTCTAAAAGCTCTGGGTTTGACATAGCTTTGTGTGTTAGGCAGAGATCGCCAGAGTAGGTGATATGCAACGGAGTAAAGCTGCAGTTTTTTGAGATGGTCTGCATAGGGCATCTCTTTGAGGCCGGTAATCCTCTTTGTGAGGTGTTTCTGTGGCCATTCTAGTTGTTGTAGATGTCTTACGAGGTACATACCAAAAGGGGCATTGTACTCTATAATGGGTCTAATGAGTGATGAGTAGACGGGAACAATGACCTCTTTTTTCTGGATGAGAATCCTTTTGTGATGAGATGAGCCATGTAGAAGGATTTCCTGACCACTGTGGTGATGTGATTCTCAAAGGAGAGACTACTGTCCACCTGTGTCCCAAGGTCTCTTATCACATTTTCGGCATTAAGTAGACTACCAGCTATGTGGTAGTTCATGGGTACAGAGTTTTTACCAAAGGGGATGACAATACACTTTTTGGCATTGAGCTTCAGGCCATGGCTTTGACACCAGGTATCTGTAAAGTGAGATGGCATGCAAGGTATTTTAGTAATAAAAGTAACATACACTGCTTGAATTGGGAGCACAGTTGTACTGTAGTGTTTTATCAGACAAAAAATATCACTAGTTACCATACACACTCATTGCAAGTTTTTCTTTTCTTTCATGATAACATCTTGGATGTTCGGTAATTAAACTTACTGATACCACCAATAAAGGTGCAACTTAAAAAACCTGTAGCTAATGTCTAGTTTAGTCTGGTTCTGAGCCCTTTCCCATCTGTTTGTATCTTTGCAGTGATGTCCTGTGCATCCAGAAGTTTTCAGACCTTCTATATCTGTTCAATTTGTACAGTTTGAAATACTTATTAAAGCTTTAATTAATTCAAGGAGTGGTGTTCATATTGCACAAATGTGTAAAAGTAATCTTTGAATAGCACCACTATGCCTGTATTTAAGTGACCAAAGTGTAAACAAGCAGCATTGTTCTCATCCTTCTGAAGAAACACCCAGTATAGTGTTACACATCTGAATATTCATAAATTAATATAAAGATGTTTACTTATGTATGGAAGAGAGACAAAAACTATAGATCCCTTTTACATCTGGGTTCCTTCTGAGACTCTTTAGAGCTCAGCTGCTCTGAAGACAAGAAGACTCTGAATGCAAGAAGCCCACAGAAGAGAAGGCTATGAAGCCCTGTTCCTGTTTGGGTTCCTGCTGAGTGACTGC
Source organism: Protopterus annectens (assembly GCF_019279795.1). Lineage (NCBI taxonomy): Eukaryota > Metazoa > Chordata > Ceratodontiformes > Protopteridae > Protopterus > Protopterus annectens. The sequence goes on from NC_056732.1 coordinate 1,762,288,729, forward strand.
ACTACAAGGATTTCACTGACTTCCTAAAATGGGGCTTGCAGTGTTCCAGACTTTTGAGAGAGCAGGCTTCCACCTGGCAACTACCTGAGCTTGGGTTCCAGTGAGGGATTTAATTTTAGTGCTTGATTTTGATTAGACATTTTCTGTGGAGGGGGTATTGGCTACTTTTTATTTGACCAGCTTCTGCAGGGGTAGAGCTTTAAAGACTTTGGGGGTAATTCACTAAAGCTTACATGATAAGTTTTACTGAGTGTGTGTCGTGGTGCGATGTGTACATAGACGCAGCAAGTTTTAGATTCAGTAAACTTTGTGAAGAGGCACGCCATCGAGTGCACACACACAAATATGGAAACTTTTGTGGAATGTAAATTTCAGCATAAGTAGCTGTAATTTATGCTAATGAAGCAAATTAACATGATTGAGCAATCCATCAACCTATAATGAAACTGTGTAGACTCAGTGCACATGTTGGGAGGGTACTTGGAAAATTTCTGAGTACGGGAGTCTACATGGAAACAAGGGCAAGTAACAGTCCTGAAATACTGACAGAACTGACCCTAACAGGTAACACCACACATATTATGGCCAGAGTACACATTGTGGATGCTAGGAAATCAGTCTCCCAAATAAAAATATCATTTTTACTGCCATGACATAAATACATCTTTGGTCCCCCACCCCCATATGAAGAATAAACTTGCATGCAATGCAGGCTGCTAAAATGTTTAAAACACATAAGACATAATATAATGTAAGCATTAAGTAGTATGCATCACATATTTAGGCAAAGTAATACACTGCCTTGTGTTTACAACAATGTGCTCCCTTGCAGTTTCCCCCATGCTTACACAACTACCAACCATGTAGATTCCAGACTGTCAGCATGGTCATTATGCAAATGAGATCAAAACTCAGTAGACCTAATGAATCACAAAAAAAAGTAACTGTGTAGGGATGTTCTCTTCATGGAGGCACCTACAGTGTGTTTTTGTTTCCAAAGGATGTCAACAGTGAGTGATGACATCGAGGGGGGGGGGGTCCGTTGCCCTCCCTTATTTTTTTTTCTTGACATGTCTGTGCACTGGTGCGCTTAGCACACCCACAGGAAATGGAGCGATAAAAGGCTGGTTTTAGTGTGCTTGTTATGTAACTATTCCTGTGGCATCACATGCATGTGTAGGCTACTGCCTCGATGGTTCTGGTTTTGATTATAGGATGTACAAACTTTTCGGCACATTTTATGTTTCATGCTTGCGTGACATTAGGAAAACAGAGATAAAACTATGAATTTTGCTTATGCTTACCTACAGTGCACAGAGCTGCACGGAGGTGGGCATAGCACATTACTGAGCACTCAAGCAGGTTTGCTAAATCATGCTAATTACAGCCTAATCCAACATGGTGGACCTATACAACAAATGTATAAAGTATCCATGTAGCCTGCATTCTTATTTTCCCTTAATACTTCTATACCACTGGAGTAGCAACTTGGAAATTTTAACTGAGATAATGGTAGGGGCTACTGCAGATATTCTATATCAATATGTGCTAGAGGCTAAAGCCAGTGCTGCTCAAGCAGCTCAAAATAAGCCTAGGCGGACAAAGAGAAGAGTATTCCTGCCCAGGATTACCTACCAGGTGCTTCATGAGCTGGGGATTGTACAGTGTTACTGGGTGGACAGGGACACATTGCAAGAACTCTGTGAGCTCTGCCAGCCTCAACTCAGAGCCGGAGCCAGTCAAGTGGAACACATCTCAGTGGAAACTAAGGTATGTGTAGCCCTTAGAATATTAGCTACAGGTACTTTTCCAAGACCAGCTGGAGACATGATGGGTTTGTCACAGGCACCAGCATCTGGGATCCTCCACGAATTACTAAATGCTATGCTCATACATGTAAGTGAGCACAAATATTTTCCCCCTTCTTCTGTGGAGAGGGCCAGCAATATGCAGCAGTTCTACCATGTAGCGCACTACCCTGGAAAACTTGGTGGCATAGATTGCACTTATGTACACATCAAGGCACCACCTGGTAAGCAGGGTAGAACCTACATTAACTACAATGGATACCACTCCATCAACTGCCAAGTCATGTGCAATGCCCTGGAGATTATCTTCAATGTGTGTGCTGACAGCCCTGGCAGTTATCATGACTCTCATATCTGGCACACATCACAGCTCTACCAAATGTTTGCTGATGGGGCATCCCACAGGGCCATTTAGAGGAGGATGCTGGCTATGCCCTATAACCGTGGATGATGACACCCATCAGAAGTGCACACACATCCACAGAATGCCATAATGAGCCACAAGATCAAACTAGAAACATCATAGTATGTTTTTCAGCTGCTGAAGTCACATTTCTGGTGGCTAGATATATCTGGTGGAGTTCTGTGGTATAATCCATGCACATGTAAACAAATATTCACAGTATGTGTTATGCTCCACAATCTCATCCTGCAGAAACAGTAGCAGCAGAATCAGCAAGGAGAAGGGCCACACATCTCTCCACCAACACCTAGGTCACAACAGCTACAGTCAGAGGAGGACTCTGAGGAGGAACCACCAGCTGCTGTCCCTGTAGGCAGACATAGGCATACTCAGTATGCCCTTGCTTTGGCTAAAAGACAACATATAGCACATTCACTGGCCATCTAGGGACCTAATACCTTCCTCCTACTCATATACATATATTAAAATTGATGCTAGACAACTCACACAACCTTTACCTATTCATGTATTGGCTGTGTACTGGTTGCATCAGACAGAGTCAGCTCTCAACTAAAGGTGTGTCAACTGCTGCACTTTTAATTTAAGTCCTGAACCTAGACTGTATTCTTGAAATTATTATGACATATCCTTGCATTTTTTAACTTGGTACAGTAAGCAAGCAAACAATGATGCATTTGTACAGAAATTACATTAGCATGACTACAGACATTTATTTTATTTATATGTGTCCATTTGTAATTAGGGACCTCAGGCACGAAACATCCACACAGTCATACCTCTGCAGAATACTGGTAAATCATTCAAGAGAGAAGTTAGAAAATGAGGCTACACATTGTAGTTTCTGACTTCAGACTTGTTTGTGTCATAATAGTAACTGTGTTTTGTTCCCCCAACACCTCAAAAGAGGAGTGTATCCTTGTACCTACCACAACAGTAACTCAGCTATGCTGCCTTCAAAACCACAGTATATGCGTGTTTAGGCCACAGTTAATATCCTCTCACATTTAAGGACATTTGTATAGAATTACTTACACATTGCATGTGTTAGGTAACTGATTAATTACCAACAAACATAGGCATGTAAGATAGAGAGATGTATATTTGTAACCATAATTATAACAGGTTGTGTGATTACTAACTGCTGACTGTTCAAATATAATAGAGACAATTACTTGTACAACATACAGTCCATGGTAGCAGTGTACATTCTTATGCAGTTGGTTGTGTAATGAATGACCCCAGTTCTGTGCTGCCAAGCTGCTTCTGTGGCAAAGAGGACTAAGGCGGCCATCCTGTTTGCTGAAGCTGTATTGAGGCGAGGGTTTTAATCCTGATGTAAGTAGAAATTTTGGATGTGTACTATCAATTGGTAGTGTGCTTTTATAGACTTTGATTATGTGTCCTATACTTTTAATATTTATCCTCTTTGTCTTGTTTTAATTACACATTTGTGCAATGTGCCATGTTTAGAAATCATTTTTTAAAAAGCTTATCTAGTTTGTGTGAAACGCAGCATTGCAGAAACAAGGAAAAACATATAAGATTTATGTCAGGCTGTCAACAACAAAAAGTGGATACAGTTAATTATTGCTTCTCGTCATTGGAAATCCTGGCCTGGAGTAGAGATAGGAGTGGGCTATAGTAGCAGGTATATATTACATAACAGTAAGTCTCAGATGTTAGCAATGTGCCTCACATTTGTGCACTGCTTATGTACACACAAACAGGTAAAGAGGGCAAATGGACATGCAAGTACACTTAGTTAACCATTGCACAAATCCAATGCTTCTTGCATTATTTGATATATATATATATATATATATATATATATATATATATATATATAGATATAGATATTTATATAGAGAGAGAGAGAGATACATAGATATGATGTGTTCGTATTGCTCTATATTTCTCATTTCCTTTGTCTGACCTAAAACTACATGTGGAAACATTGCAAACTGAAGGCACATATAACTGTATGTACATATATTTACAATCCATCCATTTGTTTCCCCACCACCAGCTACAACAACAATCAATACAACCATGGAGTCTCCTTAATTTTTCAACACATATATCAACCACAGTACAAAGTTTGATATACAATGCTGTGTGCTCATTCATGGACAGGGTCATTTGGTGATGCTTACAGGGTTGCTCTGCCAAACTCAAACAGCCAAATATGCTCAATAAGGACATTTGTGTTGTTATACAGCTAGGCTTCTAAACAGTATACTTCTGTTAGGCTACTAGGTTCAGATGCAACTAAGAAGTGATGCGTCTATGCAGGCCTCCCAAGCTGTTGTTCCCCACATGTCTTGCTGATGTCAGCTACTATAAGTTCACCTGCACTCTTACATAAATAAGTCTTTGCTGTGGTGCTCACATTAAGTGTTCTGTGTTCTCTAGTCTGTGTACTCAGATAGGTAAGGGTTCAGTTGTCACTGCAGTAAGCCATGGGTGTGAAGAGTGGAAGTGTGTATCCCTAACTGACTTCTCCAATGGCATGGTTTTGCAGTGTTTTGGTGCTTGCACAAACATCCATTTCAAGCAGGCCTTTAACCTTTTGTCCCCCATGTAGCCTGTTGATGTCATCTGCTATAAGATAACCTGCAGTCCTTTTGAAATCAGACTTGTGTCATGGCATGTGCATTAACTACAGTGTTCTGTAGCCTGTGGATCTAGATAGGAAGGGGTTCTATTCTAACTACACTCAACTGTGTGGGAGGTGGTGTGTGTATCTAAGCTGTTACTGGACATTACACAGAAAGTGTTTTACAGCAGCCTATGGAACACTGTTCTATGCACATTCATCATGCCATTGTTTACAGCCACTGTTATGAAGTGAAAGCCCTGCAGTATGTGCAGCTGCAGCTTTTACTTATGTAAGAAAAAGTATAGTTCCCTGCTTGCTTTTGTTCATTGTGCATTACCCCTACTGCTAGATGGTCCTTCAGATACCTGATGTAAACTGGAAGTACAAACCTAATCTACCTGATGGACTCTATTCACTTGCTTTTTAGTTTTTCTTTGTTGTGTGCTTTTTTGAAGAGTTTAAGAAGAGACAAACTTTAAAAAGACAGTACTTGAAAAGTGCAGGAATCCTGCCTTTCACAGCCACATTAAAGGGAGAGTGTCAAGATTTTCTCCAGCTCTCATTGTTTTGATTAAGCTGGTAGGTCATGTGATCCCATTGTTTACATTTAGGCAGCTTTTAGGCTGAGGGCTCAGGTTTCAGTACCTTGGGGGAAGGGTAATTTAACACTTCAGGAAATGCTAACAGTTTCCTCTGTGTGCTCTTTTATTTACAGCCCCATTGTGATTGGAAAGCCTCATCACTTTATTCTGAAATGTAGAGAAGAAGTTCTTATATGAGCTACAGTTTTTTATCCATATTTCACTCTGTAGGTAGATGCAAATGTGAGTTTTTAAAAATATTTTCTGCAACACAGTTGCTTGGTAGTTTGGATGTATATCTAATGGGAAAAGATGTACTGGATGTTTACTGCTCATTGATGAGCTTTTTACATAATGTCCCCTTCAGTTTATTGCTGTGCAGAGTCCTACTGCTGTTTGTTATATGAGAAAAGGGCTCCATGATTATGTCCTTAGATGAGCAGTACAGGATGCATTACTGCTGGTGGAGGAGGAATAATCAGAATGTGACAAAAAAGAAACATTGTTACATTATAAGCACTCAACAGCTAAGTCAGATTTCAGTAGTAGGCATGTGGAAAAGACAGACTATTGTTCCACATTGCTAAAAATATCCTTGGTCCTGATGTACAAACAGTGTTTCAGGGAGGTCATCTGTAAAACCTGTTCAGCTTGGGTACCAACCAGAAAGAAACAAAGCCCAAGTTTGTCCCGAATTAGTACTTAATGGTACCACTCACACTGAGACTATTGACTTAGCCAACCTGCTAGCTGAATGGTTCAGCGCAAACTTCACCTCCCCCTGTTGCCCACCCAAAGGCCCAGTAGACATCCCCAATACTTGTCCCACACCTCACATCTCTGTAGATCAAGTGTTAAAGGCCCTATCCAAGGCAAAGAACACAGCTTCCATGTGACCTGACAGTATCCCAGGCTGTCTTCTGCACCATCTCCAGCAAGGACTAGCTTTGGCATTGAGCACCCTATTCAACCACAGTCTAATTACAGGCATCATTACAGTAAAGTGGAGAACTGCCATTGTCATCCCCTTGCACAAAGGTGGTGCCACTGCTGACCTGGGAAATTATTACCCCATTAGCTTCACAAGTCTGATGTGTAAAGCCATGGAGCGTAATATTATGGATCTCATAAACAAGGACATAGGCAATCTCCAAACACTTGACCCCACCAATTTGGATACGTCAGGGGTAGATTTTGCCTGTTGAACTTGGTTGGCTTCTTTAAGACTGTCACCAAGGCCCTGGATGAGGGATAGTCAATGCATACAGCTTACCTTGACTTGGCCAAGACCTTTGACACAATCCCCCACTCGGGCATAGGTTCATAGGTGTGTACTAGGCTAATGGCCCTGGAGCCTTTACAAGCCTAGCCCACAGGACTACCCTGGCATTGTGCCACCTGACCTTAGTTCCCAGTGCCTCTGTCGAGTAAAGCCACTGGAGTGATCCTGGGGTGAATTTTCTATTTCCCATCCACTCATCAAGTTTTCTCTTGAAGAGGGCCAGTGAGGTGCTCTGCTTGACATGTATAGGAAGTCTATTTCGTAGCATGGGCAGTCTCTGGGTTATGAATCTGTCCATCCAGCATGTTTTGTTGATTGTGGCAATGAGGTTGAGGTCTCTGGAGGCTGTGGTGTGGAGGGATTGGGATTTCTTTAGATGTAGCATTTCTAACAGAGCTAGGTCAGACATGGCTTTGTAAGTCAAGCAGAGATCGCCTCTAAGTAGGCAATATGAGACAGAGAATAGTTTGAGTTTCTTAAGTCTGTCCATATAGGACAAATGTTTAAGGCCTAGGATCCTCTTTGTGAAGTACTTTTGCTGCCTCTCCAGTTGTTGCAGGTGTTTAGTGAGGTACATGCCAAATGGGACATGATGCAGCATGGAAAAGCTAACACAACTTGGTGTTAATCCCTATCTTGTCAGATGGGTGGCCAACTGGCTCACCAATAGGACCCACATGGTCAAAATAGGCACCACAACCTCTGACAGCACACCTGTCACTAGTGGTGCTCCCCAGAGATCTGTCCTGGGACCCCTACTGTTTGGCATCTACATCTCAGAGGTCCAGTCAAAGACAAGCGGCCTGTGGCTGACCAAGTTTGTGGATGACTGTAAGTTGGGTGCTGTCATTGACTCCCCAAATGATGTTAACATACTGCAAGAGGGTCTCACAGCTACAAATAACTGGTGGCAAAGTCATGGCCTTAAGTTAAATGCAAAAAAATGTATTGTCCTATCATTCAGCAAAAACATGGACCCTACTGTTTACCACATCAACGGCAACACCCTAAGCACACAACCTGTGGCGAGAAACCTGGGTACTCAGGTTGACAACAATCTTACATTCGACCATCATGTGGTAGCAGTGGTCAGAAAAACATTTTACTTGGTTCATCTCATAAGTAAAGGGACTACATCCAGAAAAAATGAGGTTATTACCACTCTGTACTCCTCCCTCATTAGGCATATAATTGAGTATAACATCCCATTTGGTATGTACCTCTCCAAACATGTGTACCAACTGGAAAGGCCACAGAAGTACCTCACAAAGAGAATCCATGGCCTCCAACACCTGTCCTATGCAGACAGGCTCAAATCACAGTCACTGTACTCTGTATCATACAGATTGCTCAGAGGTGATCTGTGTCTCACCTACAAGGCAATATCAGACCCTGCCCTACTAGAGATGCTCCATATCCATAAGTCTAACTCTTCATGCATTACCCACTTAATAGGCCTAAATCTAATATACGACATCAACAAAACCTGCCAGAAAGACAGGTTTATCTCCCAGAGGCTGCCCCATTTCTGGAATAGACTTCCCATACATGTCAGAGTACCTCACTGACCCTCTTCAAGCGCAACCTTGATGAGTGGATGGGAAGCCACAAATTTGTCCCAGGGGTTCCACCTTTGTCCCTCATTTATATGGGAGACAGGTGCTGACTGGTTTCCTTTTTGGGGATAAACTCTTGGCTAGGCTTGTAAGGGCCCTAGGGCCATTATCCTAGTAATCTCATCCTAATACTTTAGGTGAATTTCGTTCACAACTGTAAAATCTGAACTCTCCTAAAGCTGTTTTAATATACATATGCACAGTTTTTTTTTTCATTTCTGCTTTGTTTATGCAACTCACCACATTGCATAACAAATCATGTGCAACTTAAAACCTCACTGTGCCATCACTACAAAGTTTCAGAGAGTGGATGAATGCCTTCCTTCTAACAAACACCATACCCAAAATAATCACAGTTTGCAATAGACTTATAAAAGGCTGTTTTACATTCCTGAACCACGTGTCATTGAAAAGCAAAATACCAAACATAAACAATGGACACCTACAAGCTGTTAAAAAATGATATCAAATAAATAAAATAAATGTGAAATAATAATCTGGCAAATAAAAACAAAGAAAGAAGAGTAATGCGTCTTGGCAGTCCTCCTGTACCCCATGTAGGGACTGTTCCACCCACAGTCCTACTACTTGAATAAGCCTACTCTAAACTTGCACAGCTGTGTACCAAATGAATTACAGAGTTTATAGCAATAAGTACTGATTTGCTTGTCCTAAAAGCTATGCAGTCTCGGAAGGGGAATGTTAAAATAGTGTGGGGTAAGAGTAGTCTTTTGCCTCTATGTTACTGTTCTTTATGATTGGTTATTTGTACTGCTCAAGTGTTAACTCCTTGGCATACTTTGTCTTTATGAATAACTCCTCTGTTACTCAAGTGATTCTATAATGGTTATCTTAGGTGTTGTGGGTGGCTGCCCCCCAAAAAATCCCTCTAATATAAATATCCTCCAGGGTATTTGTGGGGAGAGGAACCGAGTTATGAGAGCCTACTCTGCTGCCTGTGCCCTTTGTTGCTACTAGTAACCACTGCTGTTATTATTTCTGTTTTACAGTTGTGTTAGTTTTCAGGTACTGATTGTCATGTATGAATGTGAGATGTTTTTCAGAGAAGCAAACAAACTCCTCATGTAGGACAGTGTGGATAAAATGAGAACATTATTTGGTCAGGTGATTGCAAGAGATAGCTGACATAGGCTACATGGACTTTGGTCATGTAGCTAACAGTACCATATTAACATATAGCCAACGAATTTGGGAGCTGAGAATGGCTCGAATGATGATGTCCTAATAAACTGGCAGTGCTATCAGGCCTAAATAAAATAACTTCAATCCAAAGAGAATGAAAATGGGGGGTCAGCACTGGACTTACAATTAGCTTATTATGAGAGTTCAGTCTCATGTTAACAAAAATTCATAGGTATTTAGTAGACTAACTGCCACCAGGACCTTTATCAGCCTAGTCATACAAGCCTAGCCAAAAAATGTACCCTGGCTTTCGCCACCCAAGAAAATTATTTTCCTGTGCCACTGTTGAGCAGAGCCACAGAAGTGATCCCCGGAGTGAATTTCCTATTTCCCATCCAATCATCAAGATTTTTCTTGAAGAGTGCTAATGAGGAGCTCTGTTTGACATAGATAGGTAGTCTGTTCCAGAGTATGGGAAGTCTCTGGGACAGGACTCTATCCCTCCAGCATGTTCTGTTTATTGTGGTGACAAGGTTTACATCCCTAGAGCATGTAGCGCAGAGGGATTGGGATTTCTTTAAGTAGAGTATGTCACACAGCTCTGGGTTTGACATAGCTTTGTATGTTAGGCAGAGATCACCCCTGAGTAGGCGATATGTGATGGAGTAAAGCTGGAGTTTTTTAAGACGGTCTGCGTAGGGCATCTGTTTGAGGCCAGTAATCCTCTTTGTGAGGTATTTCTGTGGTCTTTCCAGTTGTTGTAGATGTCTTGTGAGGTACATACCAAAATGGGAGTTGTACTCTATAATGGGTCTAATGAGTGATGAGTAGAGGGGAACAATGACCTCTTTTTTTCTGGATGAGAATCCTTTTGTGATGAGATGAGCCGCGTAGAAGGATTTCCTGACCATTGTCTCTTATCACATTTTCAGCATTAAGTAGACTACCAGCTATGTGGTAGTTCATGGGTACAGAGTTTTTACCAAAGGGGATGACAATACACTTTTTGGCATTGAGCTTCAGGCCATGGCTTTGACACCAGGTATCTGTCTCAGTGAGGCTGTAACCCAAGCCAATTGTTTCCCTATGTATCATGGGCATTTATTAGGACAGGTATGTTAGTTGGGAAGTTTCTAGAGGTTATGTGGAGGATATGTTAGTTTGAGCATTACTGACTGTCTCTATATATCAGAGATATGGGGCCATACCCTATTTACTACCAACTTGCAGTGATATATAATCAAGTACTGGTCCATTCCTATGTTAACATCAATGACTGTATAGAGAGATTCTGCTGTATTTCTTTAGATGATCCTATGATCTTCAAGTGGAATGAAGCACAGACAGAGCAGGCATAAAGCATAATGGTGGAACATGGAAATCTGTATATATAGAAATCATGGTCACAGTCAAAGAGAACTGGTACAACAGACCCAGTGCACAAAGTACACAGTGCTGGTGGTAATGATGGGGCAGATACAATGACATTGGAAAATACTTAATGTTTTACTCAAACTTAAGTTAAGCTGGGACTAACATATTTGAACTAAACAAAAATCCCAAGTCTATTTGTTTCATGATGATCCCATGAGTGTTGTGTTTTTCTAGTCATGTTGGAAAAGAAAGGCACCACTGGTTTCAAACAGTGTAATGAGTGTAGTCATAAACTACCGCACTCAGACACCCATGATCTTTGCGTTTACTGCTTGGGCGTCCCTCATCTTTCTATTCAACTGCTCTGTGGTATTTGTAAAAACTTCTCATCCAGAACTTTAAATGAGTGAAAGAACAAATTGATTTTAAAAGGCCTTCTTAAACCCCTTTTTTGGGGGCTATCTCTGGTACAGAGGGTCGATCCGCTCCTAGCAAACATCACAAAAAGCGACCACATGCTCATTCGGTTCCATTGTCTCCCTCCGGTGACCTTAAGGAATCTAAGACAAAAATACAAAAATTGTCTGAACTGACCTTGACCTTGGCTCCAGCCTTGGCACCGTCTTCATTGGCTATGTCCCCAATATCTACCTCGATGCCAAAAGCGTCTACTTCAGCACTGACTTTACAGGCCTCCTAACAGACCTCAGCACTGACATCATTGGCGCAGGCTTTTTCAGCATCTTCACTCTCAACACCGTATCCATCTTCTGAACCGTTTTCAGTTCCAACTGACTCGAAATTGGATGCATCTATTCAGGCAGCCAGGACAAGATATTCTCCATTGATAGACCCTTTTCTGGGGCACCAGTACAGCCCATTCTTAGAGAGGCCTGAATCCCCATCAAGATTGTCCATGCAGTTAACTAGGAGCCTTTCAGAACTGGATGTAGTGAGCCTTGTCGATCAGTTGCTGATGGCCAGAGAGATCCCCACTCCAGCTAATATTACTCTCCCTGTTGACAGTAGTCAGATTTCTTCCCAGACTCCAAGCTATTCTCCTCTTTCAACTTCTGTGCAAGCCTTGAAGCCCCCTGAACCAACATTGGCGTCCCCTGTTTCGATTCCACTGATGAACCTCACCGTGGTATCGGACCCGTCCATGTGGCTCCTGGTGCATTTGGCACTGGGACCCTCTCAGGATCGTGGCTGTCCCATTGGCACCAGAATTCCTGGCTCAGCACCTAGTTTTTCCATGGTGCCTTCCACGGTTCTGGGTGTCGTTTCAGTACACAGGCCTCTTGGGACTCCTAGTTTGGTGGCTGGTTCATCAGAGCAAGGTGTGACCCCAGTTCCAAGGTTGTCATGCTCTGTTCCAGGTTCCCATCCCTCTTCAGATGGGCCAGCCTTCCAGGCCATGGAGAGGGCCCTTGCCTCAGTAGGTAAGCCTTTGGTGTCAGAATTGTTACACTCCTCCCTCTCTGCACCGCAGCTGACACAAGCCACTGTTGTTAGACACCGGGTACAACAGCCTCAGGACACCCTGCCTCAGGGTGCTGCTTCTTCGGAGTCTTCCCCAGAAGGTCCCACTGAGGGAGTTAACCATAAGAAACATGCAAGAGGAAGCATGTAGACACCCCTGAAGAGCCTTTGACTGAAGTCACGGATTTCAATGATGGGGAAGGGTCCTCACGGTCCCCCTCTGATAAGGTGTCCTTTGAAGACATTCCTGAGATTTTGAAACAGAGGGGTGGCTGACAACCCTCCAACCCCTCCTCAGAGGCATCCGTGTTCCTGCAGGCTTTTCATATCCAGCCCCCTACCTTTTGGGTGACCCCCCACCTGCAGACAAGCTTGTCTAGCTCATCGTGCAGCATGCATGGAAATGTCCTGACACCATTGAATCGATTCCTCTGAGGCCGGACAAAATTTTACCACCCCCATAACAGCATCCACACTGGTCAAAGGCTCTGGTCAAATCACCCTGGCAAAGCCATTGCTTAAACCATTTAACCTAAGTTAAGCTACAGTTTTTGTGCCTGAAATTTGGCACACTGCAGTGGGGCTTCTACTCCATAAGGGAGTCCCTACCACCAACCTTGGGGATTATAGAACCATCAGTCTGATAAGTCTCATCTACAAAGCTATGGAACACATTACAGCAGACCATATAATGCTTGATACCATATATCTCATGGGACCTAACCCACAACAATGGTTTGTCAAGGGAAAATCAAGCTTAATGAATATGGTTAACTTATTTGAGAGGGTTACGAAGGCTGTTGACAGTGGTCATACTATTCACATGGCATATATTGAATTGGCCAAGGCATTTAACACCATACCCTATGTTGGCATTGTAAGTAAGCTTAACAAATTAAAAAAAAAAAACAGATCCATAGGTGGTAAGATAGATAGCAAACTGTCTAAAAGACAGAGCCCATACAGTGTGAGAAGCAGGTGTCTCATCAAATAGTATGAAAACGAGTGGTGTCCCCTAAGGTTCAGTGTTGGGACCCCTTCTTTTCGGCATTTACTTTTTTGATTTCTTGACTAGAACTAATGACCTCTGGTTAACTAAGTTTGTAGATAACTGCAAACTGGAAGTTATTGTCAAGTCCCCCCTCTAATACCCAAACCATTCATCAGAAACTTATATAAATCACAGGTGTACTGAAAATGTGTTTAAATTAAATGCAAAAAAGTGTAATATTGTCACATTTTGTAGGAAGAGATCTCAGATTTAAAGAAGATGAGTTAGCAGGAAAGATGGACATCGCTGTTCCTTTATTCAATACTTTATAGCCTTTTGAGGAGAGATCTTTATCTTACCTTCAGTGCAATAAGAGACCTACTTGCCTTGTATTTCTTCTATCTTCACATAAATCTTAATCATCAGATAAATAAAATGCAGCATGGGATCAACCTAAGGATGGGTACCGACAAGGTGCAAATGGTTAAGGAAGTCAGTTGCTTTGAAATTACTATGAATCTTACAAAAACATCTGATGTCACTTTCAGAATAAAGAATATATTAAGTGAAGGGTTTATAGGTACATAGGTTACTAGGCTACTGACTCGATGGTCTTTACAAACTTAGCCATTAAATCTCAATATAATACTAGATGAGAGTTATTATCTATTCCTAAGATTTTTCTAGCAAGGACTGCCCATGTCCAGGAGAGAATCAGGGAAAATCCTCGGCAGAAATTTATAGTTTCACATCCAGTCATCCAAGCTGCACTTAAACAGGGTCATGGATGCACTCTGCTTGACATGGTTTGGAAGCCTTTTCCAGAGGAGTGGCAACCTCTGAGACATGTTTCCGTCTCTCCATTAGGCCCTATTTATGTAGCAGGCTAGACTGAGGTCTTTGGAATGGGTAACTCTAGTCCCATTTGACTTACGGATGTACAGCATTTCCATTAGATTTGGGTTACAGATAGCCTTGCAAAACAGACATAAGCTGCCTCTAAGTAGTCTACATGCTACTGACTACAGTGACAGCATCTTCAGTCTGTCCGTATAAGACATGTGCTGGAGACCCTGAATTTTCTTAGTTAAAAATCTCTGACTTCTCTCAAGTTGCTGCAGGTGTCTGGTATGGTACATACCAAAGGGAACATTATATTCAATTATAGGGCTGATGAGGGACATATACAGGAGAGTTATAACCTCTTTTACTCTTGAGGTGATGCCTTTGCTAATCAAGTGAGCAACATAGAATGTCTTCCACACCATGGTAGACACATGGCGGTCGAAGTTGAGGTCACAGTCAACTTGTGTTCCCAGGTTTCTCACTACAGAATTGGTACTTAGGGTATTATTGTTTATTTTATAATCAGCAGGGACATTGTTTTTATTGAAGGAAGTGATGATGCATTTTTTAACATTTAATTTAAGACCATGGTTTTGGCACCAGTTATTGGTCTGTGTAAGCCCCTTTTGAAGAATGCTAACATCACTAGGGGATTCAATGACAGCACCTAATTTAAAGTAATCTGCAAGCTTAGTTAGCCACAACCTATCTATTTTGGCCTGGGCTTATGAGAAGTATATGCCAAACAAGAGGGGTCCCAACACTGACCCTTGTGGGACCCCACTGGTGACAGGACTCCTGGTAGAGGTGAAGTCTCCCACTTTGATTGAGTGTTGTCGATATGTGAACCAGTTTGCAACCCACCTGAGAACATAGGAGCTGATATTCAGCTGGGTTAGTTTGTTAATAATGTTTGAATGTGGGATTGGGTCGAAGGCCTTGGCCAAGTCAAGATAGGCTGTGTGCATAGCTTTGCCTTTCTCTATGGCTCTGGTGACATTCTCGAGGAAGTCCACTAGGTTTATCAGGCATGACCTACCCTTGATAAAACTGAATTGGATGGATCTAAGGTTTGAAGATTGCCTATATCCTTATTTATGAGATCCATGATGATTCATTCCATTGCCTTACAGATGAAGCTGGTTAAACTTATGGGTCTGCAGTTAACCAGGTCTGTTGCTGAGCCGCCCTTATGCAGGGAGATAACAGAAGCTGTTTTCCATTCAGTGGGGACAAAGTCAGTACTCAGGCTATGGTTAAATAGGGTACCTAGTAGAGTAGTTAGCTCTTGTTTAATAACATTAAGAAAGCAGCAGAATGCCATCTGGTTACATGGAGGCTGCGTTCTTGGTCTTGGAGAGAGTACTGATGACTTGCACTTTGGAGATGCAGGGAGAAGGA
The DNA here is from genome assembly GCF_019279795.1 of Protopterus annectens. Classification (NCBI taxonomy): domain Eukaryota; kingdom Metazoa; phylum Chordata; order Ceratodontiformes; family Protopteridae; genus Protopterus; species Protopterus annectens. The sequence goes on from NC_056732.1 coordinate 1,762,304,276, forward strand.
GATGTTGAAGACATGGTTGTGATATGCTTGGGGGAGGATAGGCTGGTGAAGTTCTCACCAAACCTGTCTGCTAGCAGGTTTACAATTTCCACAGGGTAAGTGTGTGTGATACCATCCACAATTAATTCAGCACACATCTAAGTCCTACCTTTTAGGTTCCAGGTGTAGTTGAAGAAAGCCTTATGGTTATCCTTGGCTATGGTTGCTAAATTTTTCTCATAGTTGTTCTTTCAGGATTTTACGAGTTGTTTTATTTGCTTATTTAGGGTGAGGACGGTGCTCTTCCAGCTCTGGGTTCTCACTTTTTGTATTTTTAGACAGCAGCTTCTTTCATTTATTGTATGATCTATTAATGCTAGACATCCACCAGGATGGTTTATTTTTTTTCTTGAGGATCATGCTTTAATCATATCGGGCTTGGCTATGTCTATACATTTGTGTAGATGTTTATACAGGGCATCAGTCTGTACCTTAGTATAGCCATCAATGTCATCTGTGGGAACTGGTGTTTGGAAGTAAATTATACCACCTGTTAGGAGGGTATAGTTAGCTTTGGTGAGGTTTTTTAGCCTGACTTCTCCTTTGGGGAGTTCTGGTGCTATTGCTATTTCAAAAATGACTGATCTATGGTTGGATTTAACCAGTGCAGGCCCTACACTTGAGATGTTGCATCGGTCACTCATATTGTTGAGAACCAGCTCTAGAATATTAGAGCCCCTTGTAGGGTGGTGCACTATTTGTTCCAGACTATTTGAGTTAACAAAATCCAGGAACTTTTGTGTGAGTGAGTTTGGGCTCATACATGTTTCCCAATTAATGGAGAGTTGAAATCACCCACAATTAGTGTGTTAGGTTTTACTTTAATTGTCCTAAGTAGGTCTAAATAAGCTGTATGGGCTTCTTGGTTAATGGAAGGAGACCTGTAACTGGTGATGACATGAAAGGATCTTACCTACAGTAGTTTGGACTTGGAGTAACTCCATAGAGTTATCTTGTCTAACCAGTCTAGAGGCATAATTGTCTTTAATGAAGATAGATACTCCACTCCTTTGGTTCTTACACCTTCAATTTTTGGTCTGAAAATGTGGAAGGCATTGTAGCCTTGCAAGGTTGGGGTACTTACTGCAGCCTTGAACCAGGTTTCTGTGACTACATTGATGTCAACATTTTCCTGGGAGAGGAGTGCTTCTAGACAATGCAGTTTGTGAATTAAACTCCTACATAACCTTTAGTTTCTTTGTGTTTGATATTTTCACGTCTGAAAGTTTGTTTTTGGGACCTTGCCTAAAAAAGGCATTATGGGAGAGGCAAGCACCTTAGCCAGTAACCAAATGCCTAGAATTGCCAGATGAAGTGCATCTCTGGCAAAGCAACGTGGTCTATCCACGATGTCACCCCACACTGACAGGAACTGGATCCTATTAGAATGACACCAGAAACTTAGTCAGTTATTGACGTCAATCATTTTTTGTTAATATTGTGATATTATCCTAGGCAAGGGTAAAACGCTGCTCAAAGTTAGGAACATACGTGTAATGTAAGCATTTTGCTTCCCATGCTAAGTATCAGCTTTATAATAGAAAAGCAAATTTGGGCTCATCTATAAGTACCTTTAGGTACTGTTCAATCAAGTGACATGTGATTCAGTGGAAGGAAAGTACAGCATTGTTGGGGAACGAAAATAAGCAGCAGACCTCTCAACTGTTCCTGATTTTGCCTAGTATTTTGGTAAAATGTATGAAGTGAAAGAACATGTCTCAACTGTGCCTGGCTTTGCCTCATATTTTTCTTAGCCCCTTGCTACATTTTTGAGTTACTGGTAAATCAATAAAGATTAATCAGGTAACTGTGGGATACAAAAGAGTTTGTACTTCAGAAAATGCACACTAATGGAAATCCTGTCAGTCTTTTTATTTTTCAGGATAATTGGAGCAATATTTGAAAATGTTTCCCGATTTTAGGTCTTTCCACTAACATTTTGCCCCTGATTCTTTTGAGAGTTATGCAGGAAGTGATTGGTACAGAGCATTACAGTATGGATATTGCTGTAAAGTTGCTGCCTCCTGCACTGTCAAATCTCCATTATAAAACCTGTAATTTTATGTTAATTAGTAAGGATTACATTCAGTCAACGATGCCTGACACTGTTTCCAAAATGAATGGTCATGCAAGACCTGCCAGAGTAATATTTAAAAGCTCTTCCTGATTTTGTGTATTTGCCTGCAGTTGTACCTAAGTCTCCAGGCTCCCTGTAAACTAAATAAATAAATAAATCGTCTGTAACAAAGGAAAAAATAGAACAAACAAAAATATTTTGTAAAACTGAAACAAGCTATATGCTAGTAATGTAAAAAGCAGTGTGCTACAGTTAAAACAATAAGCGCATTAGCGCTTCACCCGTGACCGCAAATGCATTATCGGTATTAATTTATGAAGCTGATACTGCACTGCCGCACCATCGCACAGTTGGAGCTGGTATAGCAGTGAGCAGACCTAAAAAAGGACACAAGGTGGTGAATTATATTTAAACTTATGTTAATTCACATTACATTTTCTGTCAACATCTAATATATATGTGCGCCTGACTACCCGATTATTTATGTATCCATAATCCTAGAAACAGCAGGTTAAGGGCTAAACCGCTGATGTCCCAGACAAGTTAGCATCTGTCAAGCTCCACTAACTCATTATCCACACCTTAGGACAGTGTAGCCAATGAAATCATTCCTAAATCCTTGAAGAAAAGACAATGGCTGACATAGGGTTTTATTCCCTTCTGGTCTCAAATTAAGAAATGTCACAAGAGAAACCGGGAGAAATAATTGCGAGGTGTCTGGTTGAAAGACACTAGCGGAGTTAGTTTCTGAAACAAGCTTCATTTTATTATTTTCTTTTACAAAATTGTAACCTGAGCCTCATTACAGCTGGTCAGTTTGCAACAATTTATCTAGGTGTAACAAGGGAGAGGTACTGTTTTGCTAGCACATTCTTGAAATATTAGGAATGCTTACTTTAACTGTCCCCAATTTAGTCTCATATTTTTGTCCTGCCCTTGCTAAATAATTGAGGATTACAGTCAGTGAATAATGCTACATATTAGAGTTTTGTACTTCCAGGGCCGGCCTTAGGCATAGGCGAACTAGGCGACCGCCTAGGGCGCCGTATATGCCAGCCTCAAAAGGGCGCAAATTCCGCAATTGTATAGGGATTGGAGTTCTGCTGTGATTTGACCCTAACCGAGAAAGCCGAGACAACAACAACAACAAATTTCACCGCTGGGTGCCCATAGACTAAGGCTAGGCAATTGCGCCCTCCCCCAGACCCAGTTCAAGCACGAATTTGCTCATTTTTTTTTTTTATCCTCCACAGTAGCACAGCCCCCACCCTAAGTCATGTTCTCACTCATTCCCTCCCCCTGCATGATGTATAGGCTTGATGTGATGTGAGTGGCCGCTCTTATGGGGCATTATTCAAATCATCCTATCAGTGATGATTCTGCATCACTGACATCACGGCCACTGATCCATTGAGCATATATAAACAGCTAACTCCCGCCTCTCGTTCCTTCCTTCATTGACGTGCTAGAGAGGCGGATGCAGCTATTGGCTATCGGACATCGTAGTTCTTGGAATCTGGACATCAGCGTCATTTTGTTTGCCTGGTTCATTCTTCCGCGTGGGCTACTACGAAACTATGGAGTGTTTTAATTTCAACACCGGCGGCTAGGAGGTAGGTGAGGGGTGGGGTCCGCCGGGTATTTATTTGTGATGTGAACAAAGTATTTTTTTTTTTTTAGTCTGTTATATTTTTGAAAGACCAGTATTTTAGCCTAGGCTTTCAGTTAATCCCTAGACTCGGCCAGATTTTGTGCGTAGTACTAGTACAGTCAGTAAAGCAGATTCCTCTAATAAGCAATGCTGCCAAGATGTTGACTTAGAAGACAGGGAAATTTAACTAGCATCATTCGTAAAGCTGCTCTTGCCTCTTTGAGCATATAATAATAATAAAAAGGCTGGTAAAGTACAAGCAGCACCTTATGCCTTTACAGAGAAAAAATTTGGGTCAATGAGATATGTGTTATTCTGGTCAGAGTATGGTTTATTTTTGTAAACAGTCTGCACAGCAGCAGGAGGATGATGACTGCTGAGAAAATAAGGGTTTGTCTTGTTGCTTTTGTTTGGTAATATTATGATTTTTTTATGGTGGAGCTTGCTAGGGGGTACTCTGAACTTCTTTCATAAAGGACATGTGCAGAAAAGGTATACTCTTCTGGGAAGTGTAAAGATTGAGTTTAGGTCCACATGTGATTTGGCTGACCATTAAAATGTCTTATAGATGCTGAAGATGGAATGTTGAGGTTTGCGTTGTATTTGCCCAATGACAGAGATGTTGATAAATTCTTATTTAAATAAATATTTTGATATTTTACATTACCATTGATTGCTTGAAAGTAAAGAAAGAGATGGGCATGTTTTGTTCAGGAGTAAGGATGAGTTAAGCCACAAGATAGATTGCTGGATGTAGTAGAGAATGCAGACTATATGAACATAACACTACATACTTATGGTTGTAAGTTTAAGATGTTGTCAGATGGTTTTGGAAACATCTAAGCTTCTTGAAGATCTGTTTTTGGATTAATAGAAAGGAGGCAGTCTGAGAAGGAGGCTCAAGTTTATTTGTAATGAATGAAAAGTAATGAAATGTCAAGAATCGTGGGCTGTGTGTAATTGTAAATAAAATATGTTAACAACATCATCGGGGTTGTAGAAACTGGATACCTGCATACAATAATTTTTTAAATAAATACTTGTATTCTGCAAGAAATATTTTAAAGGCTTGTGTAAAAATCACAGTTGTCTTTACTTCATCTTCTGGTTGTTGTTTCACCGTACATGTATCTTGCTAAGTTGCTACAGTGCTATGTGTACAATATTCGGGTTGTAGTCTGTATACCTTCTTGCTAGTATGCCCATGCTGAGGCACATCACAAGTCTGTTACCCTATCATGAAAGTATTTTGCAAGAAAACTTGGCAAGTCCCACTGAGTACAAGTTACTAAAGATGATACAAGAGTAGAGTACAGATCTCGTTAAGTAACTTGCTTAGAGTTGTGTTGTATTATGATGAATACCGAATGAATCAAATATGGGGCCTACAGATTAAGTGAAATTAACTATAATATTATCGGAATAGTAGCGGCAACAACTGATGGCCTTAAAACTATATTATCTGTATATAGTAGTTGTCATATGGGAAAGCTGAACCAGGCAATAGATGGAACGTTTGGAATCTGATGCAGTCTAAGTTTACTGATTCATTGTGTATGACTTTTTTTTTTCTTTACAGTCTAAAACATGGGAGGTTATAGTTCTCTTTGCTAGGGGAAGAGAAACACTGCATGCCTGCGCAGTATTATGACAAATCAAATTACTGCATGTTCCTTTTTGTGCAACAACTGATGGCCTTAAAACATTATCTGTATACAGTAGTTGTCATAGATGGGAAAGCTGAACCAGGCAATAGATGGAACATTTTGAATTCGATGCAGTCTTAAGTTTACTGATTCATTGAGTGTATGACTTTTTTTCTTTACAGTCTAAAGCATGGGAGGTTATAGTTCTCTTTGCTAGGGAAAGAGAGACACTGCATGCCTGAGCAGTAAATCAAATTACTGCATGTTTCTTTTTGTGCGTCAATCTCTAGCACACAAATACCTACTAGTTGTAGATGAGCTGTACAGTAGTTACATTTTCATTAATAGAGGGTTGGAGTATTGCACCAACCCCCCCCCCCCAAAGTATTCTTTGTGGATATATAGTACTGTTGTTGGCTTATACAAAGGAAAGTTCTGTTTTCTTCCGTCAGGCTTGGCTGCTAGCATTGTCGCCTCACAGTAAGATGCTGTCCGGTTCGATTCTCAGCTAGAGCGTCTTGTGTGGAGATATGCATGAATGGGCGTACCTTTGTGCATCAGAGCTGGCAACTGGCAACTCAGCATGTAAAAATCTACTGCCAATCATTAGAGGACCGTAGTTCCACTGTGGCGACCCATAACCGGGAAAAAGCCGAAAGACACAACATTGTTTAGTAAGATTGCTAATATAATCTTATGGGTAGCATTCCTGGTCATTATACAACATAAATTACATTGTTCCTGCAGCTCATCATATTAAAGAAGTAGAACATAGTTCACACCAAATCAATTTAACATCTTATTTGTAAAGCGTGATATTTGTTTTAGCTTGCTAGCAAGTTTGTTTATGATAGATGTTTGGGATTGTGAGGACAGTTGGTTATAAGAATTCAAGCTGAGCCCGGTTGCACATGAAGTGAGAGTGTCTGTTTGCAGTCCTTATAAATTATGCAACAAAATGATAAATTGGTACATCTACTTGTCACCACATTTAGCCTAATACAGCTACTGATCTCCTTTCCATTCCAGCTCTACCAAAGTGCCGAGCGGTTTTATTAGCCTCTGCTGTCCTTGCTTCCACACTTGCACCATTAATGATTCCATTTCTTAGGCTTCCTTAAAAACTTGATGGCTGCTATACTGAATTTTTTTGTCATGTAATCAAGAATTGAAGCTGGGACGTCTTTTAACAAGCATTGTGACAAAAAAACAGAATTGTGAGTGTGTGGTACTGAGATTTGGTTGAAGAGAATGAAGAAAGACAGACTTCAGCCCCAAGTTTCACTGGGGTGTTGGAGGTGTTTGCCTCACTGGTTCAAGATTGATGTAATGTGGCTATATGTGGGGGTGGGGGCATATTGCAATGACATCAGTGCCTTTAATGTTAAGGGAGAAGGTCTACATGGTTTAGAGTGGAGTGGTAAATGACTGGAAGGCCTTTTTATTTTACAGAAGAGAACCAGAAGTGTTCTAGTTCAGAATGATAACTCCATGGATAGGCTGCGCAGCCAAGTGCTCTGGATTATGCGGAATGCATGTGTTTGTTTGTGAAATGTGAACGAAGCAGAGGCATTTTTTTAGTGTGTGTGATTTAAAGCAGGGGCCAGGGAAGCACTTAATTGTGTGATTGAAAAGAAGCAGGGACACATTTTGTAATTGTGTGATTGAAAAGAAGCAGGGAAGCATTTTGTAATTGTGTGAAAGAAGCAGGGAAGCACTTTGTAATTGTTAGTTGGTGTGTCTCTCTGGGTTATGTTTGCAGGTGTTTTGGCATGTTCTCAGACTGTTCAGGTAATTTGGTTTATGACCATTCATGACTTGCTGCTGGTACACTTTAGCTGTTTAAGTAACCAGGGTGTTTCATTCAGTGTGGCCATTTTCTTTGCTCATTTTTCATAAGTAAGATATAAAAGTTACTGTATTTTTCAGTAGAAATGTCACATGATTTATCTAGATTTCAGTCTTTATAATTCAGAGAGTATATATCCATTTTTTTTACGACTAAGGTGCTTGTTTGCTGTGTGTTGGTTGGGATGATTCTGCTGTCTAGTGTACACTTAAAACTACTAAGCATGGACAATGCTGTGCAAGATGCAAAACCAAATCAGGAGCGTCCAGCCTTTATTTTGTAGTCTGCTTTGAGACTATGGGAAATCCAAGATATTAATAGTATGAGAACTGACAAGTTTTCATAATGACAGCTTATTAATTTGTGTCATACAGATTTACAGTTCATTCCAGCAGTTATGGTATTAAGTGACTATAGTCAACATTATTCTTATTGGTTATAGTAGATATTGAAGTTTCGGCTGACTTCGTGTTGTGAATGTAAATATTGGTTGGGATTCTTCTAGTGTTAACACAAGCTACTGCAACATTTACTTCATATCGGATGGTGATCAAGCTCTTTTTTTTTTTTTTGCATGGTACAAGGACTGTGAGTGAAATGCAACCATTAGAATGTTTTATGAAATCAGCTTTTGGCTTTATTTCATTTCACCCATTGTTTAACCACAGTAGTCATGTCATGTGACTGAACAGATTTCTGCTTTGATTTCTGTGATGTACTTGATTGTTTTACTGCAGATGAATAGTTAAAGCATATTTGATAGCAGCATAAGCATTGCTAGTGCAGTTTTTTGAAGGCATATCTGTGGTGATTTTTACTTTCTGATTTTGTCAAATGCTATATAACTCTTGCTCAACTTTTTACTGTTGGGCAGTGCAGTTTTACACGTCAGATTACTGTCAGTTATTTAATGAGCGGTGGCAAATTAAATGTCACTGTGGGTGCTCGGGAAACAAAGCTGAGTGAGCATGTGTGCACTGGAAGTTGTGTTAGTTTCTTAACTCTCTCTCAACTGCATTTGAATGCAAATTGTTACTTCTGGTACCATAGTTACAGTGCAGATTTTTAGTATTTATGGTTTGAGTCTCGCACTGCTGCATTTTTAGTTTGAATTGCTAACACTCAGAAATGAGTTAACAATTTACTTGGCTGCTGTCAGAATGATACTAATTGTAAACGTAGAGTAACTGCAATTTTTATATACCGCAGTGCCTGGCTATTCACCTGTGATTTTTCCTTTTGAAAATGTCTAGGACAGTTCATCAGTGTAGTTACCTGCAAAGGTATTTGGTGGTAGGTTTTGTATCACATGCTGCTGAAGTTCAAAATACTTATATTAAAACATGTAGGAAGAAATAACTGAATTTACTTGGCATGCTTGCCATAGCGGAGGAATAGCAGTGTGAGTGGGAGTGATGGAGACGCTATGTATAATAGCAGGGAACTTTGTAAACATGGTGTGGGTTTATTTCTACTGCTTCAGTGTGACTTTCTAACAATACATCAAACATGTGAATTTTTTTTTACTGTTTGCAGTACACTGATGTCGCAGCAAAATAATTTGAATGTCGAATGGTAATATGATTTAACATAGTAATTCATGTGCTGGTTTATATATAAATATTTTGTAGTACTAGTAAAAGAAGCAAGTGTGGCTGTCTTATAGGTCTTTCCATCTAAGGAACAGACTGCTGTGCTATAATATATCAAGGAGATGTTGTACTGGCAGTAACAGTCATATTATAGGGAGGTTCTGCAGTGGAGTTGTAGAAGTGACTTCAGATCATCTGTGGGGTGGTGCATCAATGGTGTTGGCTTATTTCTTCTTTTTTTTTGTACCATACAGTATGTTTACACTAATGTTTCGTCCTTCATAGATATTTGGGAAACTGGTTACCTTGAACGTGATAGGAACCTACTGTTGAAATATTCGGAAGCTTCAGGTGCTCCAATGAATATCGCCTCCTCTGCAATGAATACCGCCTCCTCTGCAATGAATACCGCATCCTCTGCAATGAATACTGCCTCCTCTGCATCCATGAATCGGTAAACACTTCCATGACAACTGAATAGCATTCCTGATGCCTTACATTGTAGGCACGATCTGTGTGGACAGTAAATCAGATGAAAAATGAGCCACAACATCACTTTATGAACCCGTACAGTAATAGCATTCGAAATGTTTACAAGTAAATGGATAGGATGAGATGGGGGGGGTAAATGTGCTCAATGTAAGCAAGCTCTAGTTCCAGATGACTGATTCTTGTATTTTAATTGGCTGTTTAGTGCCAGTAATTGAGAAGCCTGTACACTGTTCTGCTGTTTACTAATTTTGTATAGTATAAAGTTGGCTCTAATACATGTACTAACAACCATTTGTAGTTGCAAGGCCTAGTTGGGTGAATTGCAAGACTTGGGTGGGTAGGCAGCTCTAAGAATTGAGGGAGTTTATGAACACTGCGACTTCCATTCGTAACATCTGAATTTCCAAAATTTATTTTAACAGACAGCCTGGAAAAGGTCCAAAGAAGCTTTCTGGTGCAGCAAATAGAAAAAGAAAGGCTCAGAGAGAATTGCAAGTGGCTAGTTTACGTGCTTCAATGATGCGATTTATGCAGTCTAGTCAGACATTAGACAGCAAAGAGCTGCAAGACAGGGACAGTGAAATGCTTCAAGAGGCAGATTTCTCTGAGGTGCCAAGCAGTCCTTCCAGACCAGGTGAAAGTGACAGTTCCTGCCAAAGTCCCAGCGATGCTTGCTGTATGGTAGATGTTGAGAATACTGGTACTGGATGTACAGATAATGAATCTGAGTCAGAGGTGTGTGATAATGGCTCTGACCTTGCAGGTGATAATGCCGAGTGTGACAGAGAGTGTGGAGCTCAGTCAGTGTCCGGGGCATCTATTGACTCTATTCCTGTGTCTTCAGAGCTAGGAGCAAGTCATGTAGCTGACCAAGTAGTAGATGTATGTGAGGAGGAAAGTAAGGAAGTAGATCCAGTAACACACAGGAAAGTCGATAGTGACCCTGGTAAATGGCCAGATCCCATGGATGATAAAGTTCGCTGTCTGTTAAGTGCTGCAGGGCCTGTTCAGATAATGAATCACAGTTTCCCCTATGATGATCACCATAGAAGATTCAATCCCATCTTTTATAATAAAAGACTTACAAATGGTAAGACAGTCAGAATGTCTTGGTTGGTGTATTCCGAAAGTAGTGGCCTAGTATTTTGTTTTTGCTGCAAACTCTTTAGCAGTACTCATTTAGTTGCCCTGTCCAGTACAGGAACATGTGACTGGAAACATTTGGGACAAAAGCTTATAGAACATGAGCGGTCAGTGAAACATAAAGAAGCTGCTGCTAAGTGGAGTGACTTGCATTTGAGGCTTAAGAATAGCTCCACCATTGATCACCACTATGAGAACATGATTAAGTCTGAGAGGAAATACTGGAGAAATGTTCTGGAAAGACTGCTAGCAATCTGTCAGTACTTGTCACAACATAACCTGGCATTTAGGGGTAGTGAGGATCGACTCTTTACAAGTGGTAATAGTAACTTCCTTGGGTTGGTGCAGCTGTTGGGCAAGTTTGATCCAGTAATACAAGAGCATCTTCATCGTATCAGTAATGCCGAGATCCATGATCACTACTTGGGGAAAACAATCCAGAATGAGTTGATAATGTTAATGTCAAAGTCTGTCAGAGACACTATTTTGAAAAAGATAAGAGATGCCAAGTACTATTCCATTATATTGGATTGCACTCCTGACTGCAGTCATCAGGAACAGATGTCACTGACTGTCCGTATTGCTGAATGCAATGAAAGTGTGGAAGTTAAGGAGTACTTCTTGTCCTTCCTCCAGGTTACTGAGACAACTGGTGGTTTTCTGACTGACATTGTGTTAAATGAACTCAGAAGTTTGGGAGTTCCACTCGAAAACTGCAGAGGCCAAGGTTAAGACAATGGCTCTAATATGAAGGGGAAACATTCTGGTGTTCAGGCAAGAATCTTGTCTTTAAATCCACGTGCATTTTTTGTACCCTGTGGCTGTCATAATCTCAGTCTAGTAATTGGTGATGCTGCAAAGTCTTCAATAGATGCTGTTTCATTCTTTGGTAATCTGCAATGAATGTACACTCTGTTTACATCCTCTACTCAGAGGAACAAAATATTTCGGGATAATGTGTCTGGTCTAACTGTAAAGCCACTTTGTGAGACCAGGTGGGAGTGTAGGGTAGAAAGTGTCAAAGCAGTGAGATACCAAGTGGGTGCAGTTTATGATGCCTTAGTTTCAGTGGCAGAAGTTACAAAAGGGAAAGATCCTAAGGCATATTCAGAAGCAGCATCACTGAGCAGTGCAATAAAAAGTGCTAAGTTTTTAATAGCGCTGGTAGTCTGGTATGATGTATTAGTAAAGGTTGGACAAGTCAGTAAACTTTTACAAAGCTCATCCATGCAAATTGATCAAGCAGTGATTCTGCTTGAAGAACTGAAAAGGTTTTTAACAGAATACAGGGCCACGGGGTACGAAAAGGCAAAAGTGACTGCAACTGAGCTAGCTGAAGAACTGGAAGTAGAACTCAAGTTTCCTGGTGCAGATGAGGTGAGACCCAGGAAATAGAGGAAGCTTTTTGGTTATGAAGCTGATGATGAGTGTCTAATTAGTTCTGAACAGAATTTTAAAGTCAACTTTTTCTACACTCTTGTTGATGTTGCACTGTCATCTGTGCAGGACAGGTTCACTCAACTTGCAGCTCATAGTGCTACGTTTGGCTTCCTCTACAACATGAAAGACCTCTGTACAGTTTCTGATGATAAGCTATTGCAGCTCTGTAAAGACTTGCAGAATCTTTTAATCCACAATGACTCTGCTGATATCGATGCAGTAGAGCTGTATGAGGAATTGAAAACCCTTTGCCACATTATTACAAAGGGATTATCAGCACTGGATGTCCTTAATGTAATGAAAAAGCGAGGGTTGGTGGAGATATTCCCACAGGTAGTGGTAGCTCTACGCATTTTGTTGACTCTGCCAGTGACAGTTGCATCTGGGGAGAGGAGCTTCTCCAAACTCAAACTAATCAAAACATACTTAAGAAGTACTATGCTACAGGATAGACTTGTGGGCTTGGCTATGATTTCTATTAATAATGAAATATCTTGCCAGCTAGACTCTGCTGATATAATTGATAGATTTGCTCAGTGCAAGGCAAGAAAAGTGAAGTTTTAGTAAGTGGCTAGGTATAAATCTAAGTGTGCAAATTCACAACTGTTGTAAGCAGAAGCACAACAGTTGTAAGCGGAAGGCACAACAGTTCTGTAGTATGCGAGTTCCTGTACGGAAGCACTACAGTGGAGTTGGCAGGTAAGCACAAAGTATGGTCAGCTATGCACTATTCTATATTGTAACTGTTACCTGAATGGGTATAACGAAGCTGACTAACCATGTTCTTGCATCTGCTAATGTTTCAGCATGTGTACTAAAGGTATAGTTGCCTACTGCCAATGGGGTCATTGCCAGTCTTTGATCAATTACCTGACAATGGTACAGTATTTTTAACATGACTTGTGGCAACAAGCCTACTGTTTTTAAGTGACTCAAGTAGAAATGACAGTTTGAACAAGTGTAACATTTCATTGAAACATTGCATATAGAAATGTCACTGACTGTCCATATTGCTGAAATGCAATGAAACTGTGGAAGGAAAGGCATACTTTTCTCTTTCCTCCAGGCTACTGAGACTGCTGCTGGCTTTCTCAGTGACATTGTGTAAAATGAACTCAAGTTGGAGAGTTCCACTAAACTGCAGTGGCCAGGGTTATGACTGGCTAATATGAAGGGAAAACATTGTTCAGGCAAGAATTTTGTCTTTACAGCCACATGCATTTCTTGTACCCTGTGGCTGTCACAATCTCAATCTAGTAATTGCTGATGCAAAGTTTTCAGTAGATGCTGTTTCTTTCTTTGGTAATCTGCAATGAGTGTACACTGTTTACATTCTCTAACTCTGTTACAAACTATTTCGTCATGTCTCAGGTCTAACTGTAAAGCCACTTAGACCAGGTGGGAGTGCAGGGTAGACAGTGTCAAAGCAGTGATCTGAAGTGGGTGCACTTTTCAATGCCTTGGTTTCAGTGGCAGAACTTACAAAAGGCAAGGATCCTAAGGCATATCTGAAGCAGCATTGCTGAGCAGTACAAGAAGTAATAGCACTGCTAGTCTGGTATGATGCATTAGTGAAGGTTGAAAAAAGTCAGTAAACATTTGCAAAACTCTCCCATGCAAATTTATTTTATTTATTTATTTTATTTTTATTTTACATTTGTTGACTGGGCTAGTCCAGCTGGATGTATGTCCATTTTCAGTGGAGGCCCGGGGAGAAAAGCTCCAAAGGTTATAACAAGTAAAGGGAATACACAAAAAATACACAAAAAATACACATAGCAAAACAAAACAAATAATTGCAATACGCAATTTATAATATCATAACGTAGTCTAAAATTATACATAGTCATAAGAATTTTTTTTTTTTTTTTTTTTTTTCTCATAGTATATATGAGATAAGTTGTATCCACAAGGATATTATGTCCATGGGGATCAGTCAGGATGTATTATAGTGAGAAGGAAATATTGAGGTAGAGGAAAGGAGGAAGAAAGGTTAATCAGGATTGGTACAGGAGCAAAGCCAGAGTTTATTAAGATGGATTCTCAGTTGTTTTTTAAAGAGTGGAAGGGTGGACAAAGATGAGATATTAAGTGGAAGTTTGTTCCACATTTTGCCAACTGAGTTGGAAAAAAGACAATCTCCTGCAGCATTATTGGGTTTGGTACTATTAACTAGTAGTTTATTTGAAGAACGTAGTTGTTTCAGATTGTTGTAGGGAGTAAGGAGGTTAGAGTATTGGTGTTTTGGATGGTTGATATAGAATGTTGTGAGCTATTGAGAGCTGTTGATAAGTAAGCTTGTTAGGAAGTTCAAGCCAGTTTAGTTGTTTTAAGTTCAGACAGTGGTGAGTTCTAAACTGGGATCCTGTGGCAAATCGAGCAATATTATGGTAAGATGAAGCAAGTTTCTTAAGGTTACATTTAGAGATTTGTGTAAATAGGGGAAGCATATAGAAGGGTAGAGAGGAGGTGAGATTGGGCTAAGGTGGTCCGGGCTTCAGGTGTAAGGAAGGATTTGATTCTGTAAAGGGATCCAATCTTTTTGTTAACTACTTTTATTGTGTTATTGATGTGACAGTCAAAATTAAGATTATTGTCAATAGTAATACCTAGTAGTTTTGTAGAAGAATCCGAGTAATATGAGTGTTATCAGTGGAAGTAATAGAAGTTTAGGGAAGTAGTTTTGCAGGTAGGTGCAAACAGTAGTAATTTGTTTTTTTTTGGGGTTAAGGAGTAGACAACGGTCAGAGAACCACTTTTCAACAGTGGTAAAGGTTTCTTGGGTGAGAGGTTGAAGTTCCGTTTGAGAAGAAGCAGTACAGATTATAGTGGAATCGTCTGCATATTGTATGCAAGTGGTGTTAGGTATAGCTGATTGGAGATCATTAATAAAGATAGAAAATAGAAGTGGGCCTAAGATAGACCCTTGAGGTACTCCTATAGAAATAGGAAGGAGGGTAGATAGTGAACTTTTCCAGAGTACTGCTTGCTGACGATTTTCAAGATAAGAAGTAAACCAAGTTAAGGAGGAGGGATCTAGTGCCTGAGATTTTAGTATGTACAGAAGAAGTTTATGATTAACCATATCAAAGGCTTTTGATAGGTCAATGAAGAGAGAAGATGAGAGTTTATTGATGTTGCGGTTATAGTTGATGGTGTTGGTAAAGGAGGGTAATGCAGTAGTGGTGCTGTGGGAAGGTCTGAATCCATGTTGACTATTGGCAAGTAGGTTATTATGGAGAAGGTGGTTTAGTAGTTGTTTATGGATACATTTTTCCATGATTTTAGCTATAGGTGATAATAGTGCTATGGGACGAAAGTTAGAGAAGTCATTAGATTTGCCCCCTTTATGAAGGGGAATGATATGGGATATTTTCCAGATAGAAGGGACAATACCCTCCTTTATAGATCTATTTATTAGGATGGAAATGGGATAGGCAGTGGCTTTAGCTCCTATTTGCAGGTACTCTGCAGGAAGCTTGTCTGCAGATGGGGTGGTAGGTTTAAGTTTTTGGAGTAGAGATTGGATATAGGAGGTAGATACAGGTTGTAGGTGTAGGGGAGGAAGAGTAGTTTTTGAACTAGGTGAGAGTAGTTTAGTAGTGTCAGGAGAAAGGTGGTTTGCAAGAGTTTGGATGGCATTGGTGAAGAAAGAGTTGAAGTCATTGGCTATTTGTGTGGGATTATCTGGGTCAGAATCCTGAGGGTTTGGTGTGATTGCTTGGCCGGGGGTAGAAGATTATTAATACTAGTCCAGAATTTTTTGGGTTCTTTTATGGTGTTTTTCTGTAGTTGAAAGTAATAGTTCTTTTTATCTATTAGAATAGCTTTTTTGGTGCTGTTTCTCAGCTCCCTAAAGTTTTGGTGGTCAGTTTGGTTTTTGGTAGCCCGCCATTTATCCCAGGATTTATTTCTGAGAATAATTTTTTGCTTCGTATTCTTGGTTAGCCAGGGTGCTGTTTTTGTTTTGGTTCTAATGGTACGGCTTGGGGCATGGTGATCTAGGATCGATAGGAATGTAAAGTTGAAGTATTCAACTGCTTCATTAAGTGGGAGATGTTTCAGTGGGGCCCAATTACAATGTCTTAGTTCGGCTAGAAATTGTGCAGAGTTAAAATGTTTTTTTATACGTAGAGTTTTATATGTGGTAGGTAAGGTTAGGTTAGTTTTGTATCTAATGATGTAGGTTAGAGAGTGGTCACTAAGATCATCTGGAAGGATGCCTGTGTTGTAGGTTTGCAAGGGAGTATTAGTAAGAATCCAGTCCAATGTGGTTTCAGTATTATTGGTTTTATTAGTTCTAGTAGGACCATTGATGAGTTGTTTGAAGCCAAATAGGTTGATATGGGAAGTGGGGTTATTACTGTTCCAGGAATGCCAATCTATGTTAAAGTCTCCTAAGACTAGTGTCTTTTGAGGGAGTTTAGTTGATAGTAGGTAAAGGATGTGTTGAAGGGTGTTGATATTATTTCCAGGAGGGAGATAAGCACAGATGATATTTATGGATTTAGTAGTATTGATTTGAAGTTTAGAACTGATAACTTCAGCATTATTGTCATTGGTAATAGTCAGATTTAAGGTACTAATTTGGAGTTTTGTTTTATACAGAATTGCTACCCCTCCTCCCTTTTTGGCAGTACAGTCGAGTCTAATGATGTTATAACCAGGTGGGGTGATTTCACTGTCATTAATTGAAGGCTTTAGCCAAGTTTCAGTTAAACATAAAATATCAAATTGATAGACTTCTAGAAGGGCATGCAGTTGACTAGTTTTGTTACAGATACTTCGTATGTTGAGATGGGCAATAGACAGAGAATGAGTGGGTTTAGAGAATGAGAGATGTAGTTTTGTTTTGTATTTTGTGTGTAATGGTTTCATTATGATGTGGGCCTGGATTAGGATGAATATCTCCATCCTGTAGAAGGTGGAGGAGTACGAGATATTTTTGTTGTGGAAGTTTATAGGAGTAGTCAAATATTTTCCTGGTTCTAGGTTTCTTGAATTTGAAGTGTGCTAATCTATGGTATTTGGCTAATAGGTAGTTGGCATGTATGGTTGGGCTTAAGAAGGTAGGAGATAAATGTGTTGTAGAGGTAGAGGTGTATTTTAAAGGAATTGAAAGAGAAGAATTAAGTGGATGTTCATAAGAGGTTAAGAGGTAAGTAGATATAAGAGAAGATATAAGTAGCAGACAGATAAGTGTTTTAAGTTGTGGATGTATGGATGATATAGGCATATTATGTTATGCGGAGGTTAGTACATAGGTGAGATGTAGTTTAAAGGTGTGGTGTGGGGTGGATGTGAGAGTAGAAAGATAGGGGATAAGGTGTGTTTGTAAAGTAGTGATTGATCAAGCAGTGATTCTGCTTGATGAACTGAAAAGGCCTTTAACAGAATACAGGGCCACAGGGTACAAAAAGGCAAAAGTAATTGCTACTGAGCTAGCCTAGCTGAAGCACTGGAGGTAGGATTGAACTTTCCTGGTGCAGAGTAGGTGAGACCCAGGAAAGAGGCTTTTTGGTTATGCACCAAATGATTGTAATTAGTCCTGAACAGAATTTTAAAGTCAACTTTCAACACTCTTGTTGATGTTGCACTGTCATCTGTGCAGGACAGGTTCACTCTGCCATGGTGCCACTTTTGGCTTTCTCTATAACATACAGGAACTCTTGGTAGTTACTGAAGATATTTAAATTCTGTCTAACCCACTTTGCATTTGCTGATATGCAGCACAGCTGTATGAGGAATTAAACACTGAATCCCTTTGGAGTAATGTCAGTGCTGGATGTCCTTAATGTAATAACGCATTCATGGAGATTACCAGAGGTAGATGTAGCACTGCGCATTTTTTTGACACTGCATGTGATCTTTGCATCTGGAGAGTGAAGTTTCTCCAAACTAAGTACTATGTTATGAAATAAACTTGTGGGATTGGCTATGATCTGAATTAATAATTGATCTTGCCAGATGAACTGCTGATATAACTGATTTGCTCATTGCAAGGCATGAAAAGTGCAGCTTCTGTAAGTAGCTAGGTAGAGACTGAACAGTGTGCAAAGTATGCATGATTTCACATCTGATGTACCCTGTAGTCTGATCCTACAGCAGAAGGCATAACAGTACTGTACTATGTCAGAGTTCCTGTAGGGCAGCACAAAGTACTGTCAGCTAGGCACTATTCTGTACTATAACTGGCTTACCTGAATTGCTAGAACAAAGTTGAACCCTATTCTTCCATCTGCTAATGTTTCAGCATGCATAATGGTGTGGTTGCATAATGGCAGTAGGGTCATTGCCAGTCTCATCCGCCAGTTACAGTATTTATACAGTGAACTGTGTGCCAACTGAACACTTAAGTGCCTCCTGCAGAGCAGACATGACAATACAAGTGTAACATGTCACTGAAACATTGAATGTCACTGTCCATTTTTTTGAATGCAATGAAACTGGAAGGAAAGGGATACTTTTTGTCCCATGTTACTGGGACTACTGGTGGATTTCTCACTGACCATGTTAAATGAACTGAAGTTTGGGAATTCCACTACAGAACTGCAAGAGGCCAGAGTTATGACATATTGGCTCAAATATGAAATGAAATCATTCTGGTGTTGCAAGAATCTTGTCTTTAAATCCACATGCATTTTTTGTACCCTCAGGCTGTCACAATCTCAATCTTGTAATTAGTGATGCTGCAAAGTCTTCAGTAGATGTTTCATTCTTTGGTAATCTGCAACGAATGTACACTCTTCAAAGGTACAAAATATTTCGTGATCATGTGTCAGGTCTATCTGTAAAGCCACTTTGTGAGACCAGGTGGAAGTGTAGGGTAGAAAGTGTCAAAGCAGTGTGATCTGAAATGGGTGCACTTTCCAATGCCTTGGTTTCAGTGGCAGAACTTACAAAAGATAAGGATCCTAAGGCATATCTGACGCAGCATGGCTGAGCAGTACAAGTGCTAAGTTTTTAATAGTGCTGGTGGTCGAAGGTTGGACAAGTCAGTAAAAATTTGCAAAGATCTTCCATGCAAATTGATCAAGCAGTGATTCTGCTTGACCTGAAAAGTATTTTAACATAATACAGGGCCACAAGGTACAAAAAAGCAAAAGTAACTACTACTGAGCTAGCTCAACACTGGAGGTAGAATT
Organism: Protopterus annectens; assembly: GCF_019279795.1. NCBI lineage: Eukaryota > Metazoa > Chordata > Ceratodontiformes > Protopteridae > Protopterus > Protopterus annectens. The sequence continues at coordinate 1,762,323,350 of NC_056732.1, forward strand.
GCAGTTTCCTGGTGCAGATGAGGTGAGACTCAGGAAAGCTGAGGCTTTTTTTGTTATGAACCAAATGACTAGTCCTGAACAGAATAGTAAAGTAAACTTTTAACACTTGTGTTGATGTTGCAATCATCTGAAGGACAGGTTCACTCAAATGTGCAGCTCAGTGCTACTTTTGGCTTCATCTACAACATTCAGGAACTCTTGGTAGTTACTGAAGATATTCTGTCTGTCTAACCCACTTTGAATCTGCTAATATTGATGCAGTACAGCTGTATGAGGGATTAAACACTCACATTACTCCAAAGGGATTATCGGTGCTGGATGTCAATGTAATAAAGCGCGTATTAGTGAAGTTATTCCCACAGGTAGTGGTAGCTCTGTGCATTTTGTTGACACTGCTAATGACGGTTGCACCTGGGGAGAAAAGCTTCTCCAAACTACAACTAAAGTACTATGTGACAAGATAGACTTGTGGGCTTGGCTTGGATTTCAATTAATCTGGTATCTTGCCAGACTATGGTGATTTGCTATAATTGATTTGCTCAGTGCAAGGCACGATAAGTGCAGCTTTAGTAAGTAGCTAGGTAGGGAATGAATAGTGTACAAATTATGCATGATTTCACATCTGATTTACCGAGTAGTCAATATTTTACAGTGTCAGGCATAATTGTGCAGTATGCCACAGTTTCTGTAGGGAGGCAGTACAGCGAAGTTGATAGGAAGCTTCAGAGTACTGTCGCTTGTGCACTATTCTCTACTACTGTGACTAGCTGAGCTGAATGGCTATAACAAAGTTGAACCCTGCTTTTGCATCTGCTAATGTTTCAGGGAATTGGTTATGGCTAGGCTTGTGTAGACCCTAGGGCCGATTTAGGTTCATCGTGTAAAGGTGCAATTTGCATAATGCCAATAGGGTCAGTGTCAGTCTTTAATCAATTACCAGACAATGATACACCATCTTTCACGAACTGTGCCAACTGAAATTTCTTTTTTAAGACTGCAGTAGACATGACAGTTTGTACAAGTGTAGCATTTCACTGCGAAACATTGCATATATAAATGTACATCAAATGGCAGCAGGGGAATAAAACCAAACTATTACAATGTCTGAAGCATGAAATGAACCAGCTACATGAATGTGTCATGAAATTACTCAAGTGGACCTGACAGTTTGGCAAGTTAAGCATTTAACAGTCACACATTACATAGAAATGTCTAGTAGCCAGCAATGAAATAAAATCTGACAATATTTCAATGTCTTTAACATGAACTGTGCCTAACCTTTTCAAAATTACTCAAGCAGACCGGACACTTTTTGTTCACTTTACACATTTATTGTAAAGTATTGCATATAGAAATACATGAATAGCAGCAGATAAAATGTGACAAATTTTAATGTCTAACATGGAAGTGCACCAACTGAAATCTCATGTCAACTTAAGTGGACCTGACAGTTTGTACAAGTTCAACACTTTACTGTTGAACACTGCATTTAGAAATGTACATCTAATAGCCAGCAAAGGAATATTTGAATGACAATTGTTGATGTCTTTCAAATAAAGGGTGTTAGCTCAAGTGGACCTCACATTTCATTGTCAAACATGGCATATAGAAATGTACATCTAATGGCAGCAGTGGAATAAAACCTGACTACAATGTCTGAAGCATGAACTGAACCAGCTAAATGAATGTCTTGAAGTTACTCATGTGGACCTGACACTTTGCAAGTTAAACATTTAACTGTCAAACATTGCATATAGAAATGTCTAGTAGCCAGCAATTAAATAAAATCTGACAATATTTCAATGTCTTTAGCATTAATTGCGCCAACTGAAACCCAGTGTTTTAAATTAAGCAGACTGGACAGTTTGTACAAGTGAAACACTTTTTATTGTTGAAGACTGCAAATAGAAATGTAAATCTGGTAGCCTGCAAAGGAATAATTAAATGACAATTTCCGATGTCTGTCACATGAAGTGTGACAAAGTGCACCTGGCAGTTTACACAAGTGTCAAACATTAAATATAGAACTGTACATGTAATGGGACAGCAATGGAATAAAGTCATCTGACAATATTGAAATTTCTTGGTATGAACTGTATAAAGTAAATGTCTAGTAGCCAGCAATGAAATGAAATCTGACAATATTTCAATGTCTTTAGCATTAATTGTGCCAACTGAAACTGTTTTCAAATTAGTTAACCAGACCTGACAGTTTGTACAAGTGCAACATGTTACTGTCAAAGATTGCATATAAAAATGTACTTGACAAGTGATGGAATAAATCATTTGACAATATCACTGTCTCTCGTCTTAAATATGTCTACAAATCACTTGAGTGGACCCAATAGCTGAAAGTAGTACACTGCTGTTATTTAAAACTGAAATTAAAGGTACCACATCCATCTGTAACCCATAATGGAGAAGAAACATTGCCAATACAATAATGAGAAATCCGGTTGCTGTTAAGTTGTATGCAAAGTTCAAGACGTCAGTGACTGTAGTAACACTGCTTTCCTTTTTGGCCTCTGGGTCAGCATACAGCTGCAACACCACCACATCACAATGTGTAGCTGTTTGAAGTATGTAGTCTTGATGGCTGACCTGTGAAGAGCATGAAGCACATCAGGGTATATAGTAATGTGTTAATGTAGAGTTGATGCTACATCAGGGTATATAGTAGTATTAATCTAGAGTTGCTGCTACACTGACCAAATGAGAACTTCTACACAAACATCAATGTACCTTGCAAAAAAAGTTAATACTGTCTCATGACTGCAGATGAATGCTACACTAGCAACAGATCAACCAGGTTTAGGGATAATTCAACCTTCAGCTGCAGTCAACTACACTGCAAGGTGTCTTACAGTATGACTTGGATTTTCATGCATTTAAACATTGGAAGGAGTGTTTTGTGGGAGTGACCCATTTGTGGGTGTGGCTCAAATAGGGTGGGCGTGACTCAAACGGGGGTGTTCCTTGTGTTCAGTGTGGGTGGGGTTTAAGGGGCGCCAGAGCAGTAGTTCGCTTAGGGCGTCATTTCAGCTAAGGCCGGCCCTGTGTACTTCATATCAAAAAATGTACAATGATGAAAATCACATTGATCTATTAACATTTTGGCTTTCCACCCCCACTCTGTCTTAAGCTAAGAAGTTGACAAATATGAGTAAGAAATTGGCACAGAGCAGTCCTTTCAGTACCAACAGTCTTGCTAAGTTGCTTATTGCTGCCAAGATACTGCTGCATTTAAGCATTTTTCTTTTCTTTTAAGATTTAAAAGCTATTATTTTAATGCAGCCATGGCTCTTCTTTATATTTTTTTACCAAGAGAGTGTATTAATAAATACGTAAATAAGCTATTTTGAAATTACCGCAAGCGAAGTAGTTCTATTCTGAAAACAAGATTTGGAGGGTGACAAGAAAGGAACTAAAGTAGTATTATATTTGTTTTCCCTAGGGAATGTAAACAATACTGGGAAAGGTCAAGCAAGTGTATTTTTAAAAATAACGGGGTGGGGAAGGGGTGTGTATAATGATGTCACAATGTGGATGGTCTTACCTTGCCAGACTGAGAGCTGGACGCTCCAGAAGCAAAAACAGTGAATTTGCACAAAAAAGAAACAAGAAAGTAAAGATTCAATGATGTGGGTCCCATTGTTAGCACTTAAACTACATTTTGGTGATTAAAACAAAAAAAGTGTTCTGAAAGCTGCATCTTTGACACTTTCCCTTTAAGGGGTGTTTTTCTGCATTTTGAAAAGCAATACCTATCCAGTACCCCTTGGGTATACTACCTTTTGTTGTTTACTCTTATCTGAAACACTTATATTATATAAAAATCTTTTTTTCGCTTCAGTATGCTGGTTTAAACACTGAATGCAGCTATTTCTAAAGTTGTCTCTATCAAAATTGAGTATTCATGATGTTCACTCTGAATGTGCTACACTAAACATAATCTCACCATAACTGGGAGTTGTCTACTGTTAGCTTTTTACATATTTGTTTAAACTGTACATAGAAAAATATATGCTTGACAAGTTGTCACAGATTGCTAACTTTATTGACTTGCTAACTGCTTTACCTCTAACCACCACTTTGAGGTGACAATATGTTAATATGTTAATATATTATAGCAATAACCCACGCCTGGGTGTGGGTAATGCTAAATTTACCCACAGTTGGCGAGGTTTGGTCCCAAGGGCGAAGCCCGAGGGACCAAACAAAGCCAACCGTGGGTAAATTTAGCATTACCCACCCAGAAGTGGTTATTGCTATTATCATGACATTATTTAAGAAAAGAAACTATTACTTTTCTTAAATAATGGCATAGTATAATGCCTGTTTACTGCCCTTCCGCAGATGTCTGGCATCCGCGGCAGTTCTGATGTACTGCGTGCCTGTGCAGTACATCAGAGTTGGCAAAAGCAACGGAGAAAGCAAGATCTCAGTTGCTTTTTTAGTTTAGCTATGTTAAATGAGTTTAACATAGCGAGACAGTTTTAAAATAAGCAACGGACATCTCCGTTGCTTATTTTAAAACTGTTTCGCTATGTTAAACTCATTTAACATTTCAAGACACTAAAAAAAAAGCAACGGAGATCTTGCTTTCTCCGTTGCTTTTTAAAACTTCGCTATGTTAAATGGGTTTAACATGGCGAGACAGCTTTAAAATAAGCAACGGAGTCGTTGCTTATTTTAAAGCTGTCTCGCTATGTTAAACCCATTTAACATAGCGAGACAGTGTTTTAAAAAACTGAGTTATACTAATGGAAAAAAGTCCGGGCGACCGGACCTTTTTCCATTAGTATAACTCGATTTACAACGGGCACGCTGGCCAATCAGTGTGCACGTTTTGGGGGGATCATGGTATAATAATATATATCTTAATGTTAATACTTCAAGACTTTCACAGGTGGTAACTGATAAGTTTGAATAAGTTTAGTGTGTATACCACACACCAATATCTCCCTGTTCAGTGGTGAGACCAAGCTCCGGTAATACCCTTAATACTTTACCGGCACTGTGCACCACACCTGTACCATCTATTGATTTACTATTATGGCTATTACAATTACATTATCTACTCTTTTTGTCCCAACCTCACCTCAAGATGAACTAGATTACCACTACCCAATGCTATTTCATTCATGTCTCACCAGTAGCTATGAATGAAGACTATCTTCTATTAATTATATACTTTACTCTTCTAGTGTCTACCACCAAGCTGTCCCCAACATTATAACTATTCCACATTATATCTCTTTGTGATATCATATAAATTTCATTATATAACACCTCCAATCTTTCTATACAAGGGACATCCCAAATAATACTACTTCTCTTAGCTCTCTTATCTACTTTTCTTTTTCATGAGTAAAGAAGAGCTGGGAGCTTAGCAGTTGATATGTTAGGACATTATGCTATTTGTACTATGTCTACTATATATTTTCATTTCGGGGCTACAATCTACTAAGCAAATGTACTTAAGAGAACTGTTAATATCTCAACCTTGTTTTAACCTTAGTTTTAGATCTCTAACAACCACTACCCCTTTCTCTTCCATGCTTTGTAAATTTGTGATTAGGCACATGTATGTTGCAGGAAGAGGGGACTATATTATTCTAGTGAAAGTGCATATGTGTGACTACATAAAAGTTGACACAATGCACGAAAGCTAAAAATCATGAACGGCTGCAAAATCAAATTTTTTCTTAAGGAACAAATTCACGCGTCAGTTCACGAAAAAATAAAATAAAATACAACCATAAACAGGCTGTGCCCCCCACAACCCCCTAACTAAATATACCAACTCTGAGATCGCACTATAGTGACAGAAAGGGCAACTCCAGGTAGTTGGCCAACTACCTCCTTGTCCTATGACAAATACACTGAAATGCTCAAATGCATTTTGATGTATTTGTGTCGCTCTTTTCGCATTCACACAGAAGCACTTTTGTGCTTCTAATATAGACCCCAGGAAGAGATATATGCCAGTGTCCTATCTTACTCAATAACTTTACTCCATATGTTCCTCACCTTTTTCTTCTAATGATCCCTAAATGCATACATAATTATGTGGACAACTGATTCATGGAATGTTAAAGGGATTCAATTGAAAAAAAAAGGAAACTATTATTACACTTGGTCTTTAAATCTAAAGCTAATCTAACCCTCTTACAGGAAACACACATGCTTTCTGAACAATGAAAACCCTCCCAGAAGAAAAAATGGATCATGAATATCATGGCCTCTAGCAAAAACTTACACAGTGCAGGAGTAGCAATCATTATTAAAACAAACTTCCAAGAAGATATGATAAGTTATGACATGGACCCTGATGGAAGGTGGTGTTGTATAACAACTAGATAAATTCATCCTGATATGAAACCTTTATGCTCCTTGTGTTAACCAACACAAATTTATTATATCACTTTATAAAATAATATTGACTTTCCCAACCAATACTACATCATAGGAGGGGACTGGAACTCTGTCCAAGACCCTGAGCTCAACAGATCAAACCCTAAAACCAAACACAATAAATATGCTCCATTAGCTGTTATGGAACATAAAATTATTTTAATCTATTTGACCCTCATGTGTTCCAATCTAGCAACACTCTCAAAAACAAGTTCACTTTCTACTCTCACTGTCATAAGACATGGTCCATATTGGACTTCTTTAATCTCTAACGTAGTCTCTAACTTTAACAATTACTTCCCTACTGAACCTAGATTCCTATCTGATCATTCTAGGATTACCCTAACTATTGATTGGTTTAATAACCAACCTGCTAACAGTCAAGGGTATAACTGGATAATAAACTCTAACCTCTTATGGAAAAAATAATTAATACAAGAGACTGATACCATCCTGGACCAGGCACTAAACTCACTAGACCACAATCATCTAACTTTTGACATTTATTGGGCTTCTAGCAAGTCCATAATCAAAGGCACCTTTATAAGTAAAGCCTCATACTAAAAAAGAATATCTCCAGGAAGAGTCTAATCTTAAAAATAAAATCCTCAACCTTGGTCCAGCGGTTAATGCTGTCGCCTCACAGCAAGAGGTGCTCTGGTTCGATTCTCGGTCGGGGTGCCTTCTGTGTGGAGTTTGCATGTAATCCCTGCATTCGCGTGGGTTTCCTCCGGGTACTTCGATTTCCTCCCACATTCTAAAGACATGCATCTGGAGCATTTCTCCCCGGGCCTCCGCTGAAAACAGGATCTGTGGAACCTAGTTGGACTTTCCCAGTCAACAAATGTTAAATAAAAATAAAAATAAAATAAAAATAACCCAACTACAGCAGAAAAAATATGCTCTCAACATGGAAAACTTATCATACCAGGAAATGAAGATACTATCAAACTATTCTGAATGGTCCCATATGCCATCCAAATTCCTGACAAGACTAATTAACTAAAACAAGCTTTCTCTGACTATTACAGAACTCCTTTACAAAGGCAAGCTTTACAACACTAACCAATATATTATGCAAATATTTAAAAATCTTTACACCCCTTCCTATAGCCCAGCTAATCTTTCCCCAAATAAACAAGACTTGAAAGCCTTCTTAAACCAATTAAATTTCCCAAAAACTCAATCTAGATCAATAAAAAACATTATCAACCCCCATCACCCAACAAGAAATTATTATGACAATCAACAAACTTAAATCTAACAAAGCTCCAGGACCTGATGGCCTCACCGCAGAGTTTTATAAATCCTTTCCCCAAAAGATATCTGCCTTTCTCCTTCATCTATTCAACTACATTGCCAACAATGGATTAAGTGACATAGATCTAAATGCCTCCAAAACAATTCGTATTCCCAAAACAAACTCTGATCTTAATAATCAATTGAATTGTAGACCTATTGCCCTAATCAATCTCAATATGAAGATTTTTGCATCACTATCAGCCAGTAGAATCAAACCCATTATCCCGAACATTACCTCCTCTGAACAATCAGGATTTATACAACATAGACAGATATTTGACCGTACTCTCACTCTTGACACTATGATTACTCTTTCTAACTATACCGTATTCCAATATATACCCTAGCCATTGATACCTCTAAAGCTTTTGAAAGACTTAATGTTGATTTTCTTCAAAATATCTTACCCCATTTGACATACCCACAGTTTTTATACAAGCTATCAAAGCACTCTATTGCAATGCCCACACTATCCTACAAATTAACAAAAGTCTATCCTCCCATATTGACATTAAGAGTGGTGCCAGACAAGGCTGCCTAATGTTCCTTTATTTATTTAATCTATATATTGAACCACTATTCCTTCTAATTTCTCAGAAAACCTTCCAACATATTCCTACTCTTTTTAACACCAAAATTGCTCTATCAACTTTTGCTGATGATCTAAATTTATACTACTCACCACCCAGCTCAGATCTTCAGAAACTGCTAACCTCTACTGACAACTACTTGTCATTTTCAAACTACAAATTAAATCTAAGGAAAACAAATATCTTTCCCATTACCTCTTTATATCAATTACCCACCTATTCTTTATCATCTGTAATCAAGGTCAGTCAATCTTTGCAATATCTCGGAATATCCTTTTACCAAGACCCTAAACATTTTTATTTAATCAATATCACAAAACTCTGGTCTAACATAAACAAGACCTTAACAGATGGGCAAAACTTCATCTCCCATTTCTTGCTAAACTAGACATAATCAAGATGCTTCGCTAGGGACGGCTTGCTCCTGTCACCCCTGGGCTTTCGGATATTGGCAAAGGCTCTTGCTACCCCCATAGTGCCTTTTTTAGGCAAGGCTCAAAAGACAAACCCACATCCATAGGTATCACAAGGGATAAGAAACTAAGAGTAATGCTACTCAACGCCAGAAGTCTAAACCTCAAGATGCACACACTCGAAACTCTCCTTAGCATGGAGAACATCGATATCTGTGCAGTAACAGAAACCTGGTTCAGGGCTCCCAAGAGCACCCCAGCACTACCAGGTTATACCTCATACCATGCTTTTCAGCCCCAAAACTTGGACTGAACCACAAAAAGAGGGGGAGTATCGATATTCATCAAAGATACCCACACCTCCAGGTTGGTGGCAAAGCACGAAGCATCAGAGACTATCCATGTGCAACTAACAGTGGGTAAAACTGCCTTCCAGTTTATAGCCTGCTACAGACCACCCTCCCAAACCCAGGAACCCCACTCAGCCTTCCTGAGAACACTGGAAAATATGAAGGTCTCTCCAAACACCATTATATTGGGCAACTTCAACTACCCAAACATAGACTGGGAGCATTACTCTAGCTCCAACACCCCAGCCCAAAGGTTCCTAGAATTTATAAACTCCAGTGATATGGAACAACTTGTTACCACTCCCACAAGAGGGGAAAACATACTGGACCTGATCATCACCAACATGTGGACTTTATTCTCCAGACCAGAAGTGTATCCCTCACTGGTAAGAACAGACCATAAACTAATCTCACTGGATATTCACATCCCGACCCCCACACCCTGCCCAGAAAACCACAGTGAAAAACTTCTCTAAAGCAAATTTCACACTCCTCAAAACCGAGGTGGAATCCTTCAAAGCCCCCGGGCCTGTGGAAAATATGGCCCAGACTGCAGAATCCTTTATAAACTCATTCTATGAACACCTTCAGGAATACATGGATCATGCGATCCCAAATAAAACCAAGACCCAATCCTCCAAAGGCAGACATCCTGTCTGGTGGACCCCAGCCATAAACAAACTATACAATAGAAGGAGGAAGCTACTAAATGATAGAGCAAAATCCCAAAAAGGGAAGGCATCACTGATCAGTATTAGCAAAAAACTACAGGCACTCATAAAATTGTCTAAGGCCAGCTTCGAGAGAAAAATTGCACAGGACACTAAGCATAATCACAAGGCTTTCTTTAGTTATGTTAGGAACCTGGGTGGTAATCCCCAGATATGCTCAGAATTAGTCCAAAATGACAAAAAATACACTGAACCCACAGACATTGCCAACATCCTAGCTGACAGGTCCAGCGCAAACTTCTCCCCCACCTCCCCATCAAAAGGGCAAATATCTATCCCAGCAGAGTGCTGCCCCCCCTGACATCTCAGATGCTCAGGTAAGAGCCGCCCTCTCCAAAGCAAAAAACACAGCATCAATGGGACCAGACGGTGTCCTGGGCTGCGTCCTACATGAACTCCAAGAAGAGCTAAACCCAAACATAAAACTACTGTTCAATCTCAGCCTTACTACAGGATATATGCCCAAAGAATGGTGTACAGCAACAGTGGTCCCTCTCCATAAAGGTGGTGCCTCAACGGATCATGGAAACTATCGCCCCATAAGCCTGACTAGCTTGGTCTGCAAAGCTATGGAAAGGATCATCATGGACCTCATAAAGATATTGGGGACCTACAGACACTGGATCCTACCCAGTTTGGCTTTGTTAAGGGCAGATCCTGCCTCTTAAACCTGGTTGATTTTTTGAAACAGTCACCAAGGCCATTGATGAGGGGAAGGTGGTCCACACAGCCTACCTGGACCTCGCAAAAGCCTTCGATACAATACCCCACTCGGGTATTATAGATAAGCTCACCAGCTTAAATATAAACCCCTATGTCACTAGATGGATTGTAAACTGGCTCAAGGACAAAACCCACATGGTTAGAATTGCTGGAGCCATGTCAGACTCCAAACCAGTTACAAGTGGTGTCCCACAAGGCTCAGTCCTGGGACCTCTCTTGTTCGGTATATATTTCTCGGCGGTACAGGCCAACATGGAAGGACTGTGGCTGACCAAGTTCGCAGGTGACTGCAAATTGGGCGCCATAATCGACTCTCTCGCCAACACAAGCATCCTCCAAAAGGGCCTCATAGAAACAGACAACTGGTGCCAGAGCCATGGCCTCAAGCTAAATGCCAAAAAGTGTATAGTCATCCCCTTTGTCAATAACAAAGTGCTCACAAATTACCACATAGGTGGTAATCCATTAAGTACAGAAGAAGTAATTAGGGACCTGGGGACCCAAGTTGATAGCAGTCTCTCATTTGACAACCACGTGGCCAAAGTGGTTAGAAAAACATTTTATATAGCCCACCTAATCATGAAGGGATTCACATCTAGATCAGGGGAGGTCATCGTGCCTCTTTACTCATCCCTCATCAGGCCCATAATTGAGTACAATGCCCCTTTTGGGATGTACCTTACCAGACACCTGCAGCAACTGGAAAGACCCCAAAAGTACCTCACCAAGAGGATCAAAGGGCTCAAACAGATGCCATATGCTGCCCGGTTAAAGAAACTCCAGCTATACTCAGTGGCATACCGCCTGTTCAGAGGAGATCTGTGCCTGACGTATAAAGCCATGTCCAACCCAGAATTAATGGACATGCTGCACCTCAGAAAATCCAAATCCCATTGAGCTACGCACTCAAGAGACTTGAACCTCAGCACTGAAATAAATAGGACATGCTGGAGGGACAGATTCATAACCCAGAGGCTCCCTTCACTCTGGAATAAAATCCCAGTCCAGGTTAGGCAGAGTCCCTCATTGACTCTCTTCAAGAGGAATCTTGATGAGTGGATGGGAGATTGTAGGTTTACCCCGGGTATCACTTCTGTGTCACTGTTAGACAGAGGCACAGTATACTAACCTCGAAAAAGGGCATAGCAAAATAAATTTAAAATGGGTGGCGAAAGCCAAACACATTCTGGCTAGGCTTATAAATGCCCAAGGGCAGATAGCCTAGTATGAACCTATGAACCTATGAACCTATGAATCTCTTACCCAGGTTTTTATATGTCTTTAATGCCTCCAGCATAGTTATCAACAATAAATTTTTAAATCCCTCCATTCCACTATTTCCAAATTCATCTGGGCTCCAAAATCAATCAGAATCAGTTATAGGAAACTGATATTTCCCAAAGACAATAGGGGTCTACGTCTACCTGACTTTAAACTATATTACAACAGCACAAATTGTAACAGAATAATAACAGTATCTGACTATTCCCCAGACTTACATCATTGGTCATCAACCTGGGTAAAACTCCTCTACAGTTATAGCAAAACAGTTAACTTCAGTGTCAAAGCCCTCCCCTTCCTTAACAATGAAAGCTTAAAAATATCAAAATACACATATCTACAAAGTATAAAATAACCATCTTACAAAAGGTTTTCAAATCATTAAACTTATTCAATGCATTTAATACCCTACAACATATCCACCTTAACCCCAATCTTAATGATTGACTTAAGTAAATACCACCTCCTGAAGGAGATTACCATCTCTGATATTTTTCCCTTCAAAAATAAATCTGTTACAGAAATGAGAACTCAAATGATCCTCCCCAAAAGCTACACAATCATTATAAGACAAATTCAAGACCTTTGCCGCTTTATCAAAGAGGACTATAACATAACCACTAATGATATTAAAACCTGTAAAACTTTATGGAACCTTCTATCATTAAACAGAAAGAATGATATCTAGTTCTTACAAACATATTCTCTCAATTAAAACTCAAAAAGATGTAATCTTTTCCAAATACTGGAAAGACCTAGCTCCATCAATCTCTTATAACCAAATCTCCCAAGTTATTCATCTAACCTCAAAACCTGGGTCTACTTCATAACATTGAAATTGCATAACATTGAATTTCATAACATTGAGACCATAACATCAAAAATTCAAAACACTGGAAACCCAAATCATTGAAAACTCAGAACATTGAAAGTGTGCTTCATAACATTGAAAACTACATTGCACAAGTAAACAAGATCCCTCCCACCTGTAACAACACCTAAGTAAAAAACACACTTTCTACTATGTTTCTGCAGGGGGGCAAGCCCACCTGCACCCCCATAAATTAAATATACTAACTTCAAGATCGCACTACAGTGGGAGAAAATAGAAAGAATGATATCTAATTCTTACAAACATATTCTTTCAATTAAAACTCAAAAAAATGCAATCTTTTCCAAATATTGGAAAGACCTAGCTCCATCAATCTCTAATAACCAAATCTCCCAAGTTATTCATCTAACCTCAAAACGTGGGTCTACTTCATAACATTGAAATTGCATAACATTGAATTTCATAACATTGAGACCATAACATCAAAAATTCAAAACACTGGAAACCCAAAACACTGAAAACTCAGAACATTGAAACTGCGCTTCATAAAATTGAAAACTACATTGCACAAGTAAACAAGATCCCCCCCCCCCCCACATGTAACAACACCTAAGTAAAAACACACACTTTCTACTATGTTTCTGCAGGGGGGGCAAGCCCACCTGCACCCCCATAAATTAAATATACTAACTTCAAGATCGCACTACAGTGGGAAAAAGTTAATTTCCTAACCTCAATGGATACAGTGAAGTTAGGAGATCAACTTTTTTTAACTGTAGTGCGATCTTGGAGTTGGTATATTTAATTTAGGGGGAGTTGTGTGACAGAGCCCCCTCATGGGGGTACACAGGGGGTTTGCCCCCTGCAGAAACATAGTAGAAAGTGTGTTTGTTAGTTAGGTGTTGTTATAGTTGGAGAGGATGTTATTTACATATGCATTGTAGTTTTCAGTGTTATGAGGCATACTTTCAATGTTCTGAGTTTTCAATGTTTTGGGTTTTCAATGTTTTGGGATTTAGATGTTTTGGTCTAAATTTTATTGAAATTAAATTTCAATGTTATGAAGTAGATCCCAAAACATACTCTTCTTAAAAAACTCAAATATACACAACTCATGATATTTCATAATGCTTATCTCACTCCAACCACACAATAAAATCTATCCCACAACCTCTCCTTTTTGCCCCTATTGTGATAATTACAAGGCTGATCTTTTTCACATTTTTTGGTGCTGCAAAAGCTCCTATAAACTCTGGTGCTCATTAAGAGTTCAACTGGAAAAGATGGGCTATGAAAAAACAACTCTATCTTGGAAGTTTGCTCTCATACATATCCCTCCCACTAGTTTATCTAAGCTGCAGACACATGTATTAATATCACTTTTTACCTTACTCAAATACTATATTACACTCAACTGAAAAGATAGAGCTTTACTCACATGAGATGGATTTAAATACCTAGCTACTAAACACTTACTTGCCCATAAATACCTAACCTTCACCCATAAATTCCACCCCCACTTCACTGAGTTTTGGAACACCCTTTTTGATCATATTCTAGCTTGAAACTACTAACCTTTCTTCAGTGTTAGACATGCGGCATATTTGTGCATAGTCTGTTGTTGTATTGTTATGTATAACCTCTATTGTATTACTGTTAGTTCACCACTCTTATGGAGTTGTTGTTTGTACTGATTATATGTTGAAACTGAATTAAAAATAAAAATATTTTTCACAAAAATAAAAGAAAAAGTATAATTCAGTTTTTTGTGTTATGATTAGTTTTGGAAAATATTGTGCTGCTTTTGACTTTGTTGCCTATATAATGTTATGAACAAACAAATTATCAATTACTGCTTTTACTGTGTTGCATTTATGTTGCCCACACTATACACTGGATGAATCCAGTTCAGCTCAACTTCTTCTTCCAGCTTTTCCTAGTTAGGGGTCACCACAGTGGATCACCTGTCTTCTCATGATTGGCAGTAGAGTTTTTACAGTGTCGAATTGCCAGCCAAATGCCCAACCTTCCACAGAAGGCACACACATGCATGCACTCACACCTAAGGCCAATTTAGAGTGCCCAATCCACCTACAGCATGTCTTTGGGATGTGGGTGGAAACCAGAGCACCCAGAGGAAACCCATGCAACCACAGGGAGGACATGCAGACTCCACACAGAAGGCACCCCAGCCAAGGATCGAACTGGCGAACCTCTTGCTGTGAGGTGACAACACTAGCCACTGCACCACCGTGGCTACCCCCAGTTCAGCTCAACTACTGATCAGTAAACATCATGACACATCATTTGTGAGAAAACACTGCTGTACCCTTGTACCTGGAGAGTACACTAGTAATATATATTTAAAGGTAACTGTTTCTGGTCTCATTTTGAGCATTAACAGTGTTTCATTGTCTTAGTTGCTCTGCTCTTTTTTGTGTGCAGAGAGCTTAACTCATTGCGGTTATAGATGCAGAAAAAACAATACAATTATTTTCCATTTCAACTGGCCAATGCTATCTAGCAGAGCAGATCCTCAACAGCTCAACATAGCTGGGCAAATTTCAGTTAAACAAACAGTAATGTCACATCTTATCTCTCCACAACAGAACTATAGATCCCACTTTGGACAGATCTCCTACTGTACACCCATATATTAGTCCCTCTAAAATAGTACCTTATCACATACCCCCATCCTTTTCTCATTCTGTATGCAGGTACCAGGACAACACCTCACATTACCAGCTGTCAGTGTCCATCGTTTTCTTCTGCTAGCCTAGTTGACATGTTTTTATTGACTCAGTGCAGATAATGCCTCAGACCTGTTCTACAACAACAATGAAGTACCATCATGGGCAGAGGTACTCTCCAGCAACCTACATAAACAGCAGAGACATCCAAAACACAAGCATGGTATACCTAAGTACAAAATAAACATAAAAATGGAGCAACAGTGTCTCATCCAGGAAGTGCTTAAGGCAATAGTTTTCTATTGCAAAAGTTGTCCTTATAGTTGATTGTAAAGTGAGTCATACACTCACTCCACTCTCTAGCTTAAACAAGGAGAAATTTAGGGTCAGCTGTGTGGCACAAGTAGTTGTCACATCACACATGCAATCAAGTCTCTCCACAACAAGTCCCGCTAATAATGCATTAGAGTTAATGCTGGTATATGCAACTTGAGACATATCTCTAGGGAATATATGGAGACAGACATGATTGATCTCCCTAAATATGTGTCCCAGGCATGTATGTCCCTATGTTTGGCCAACATTATAAGCTCGCCTAGGATAAAACAACAATATAAAGAACAAATGATCTTCTGAAACTGGTTATGTGTCTGGTGTGATTCTAAGGGGCTCCAGTTCCTTTCAGTGTGGGATGATATTGTAGATATACCACACTACTTTACAAGGTACGGACTTCACCTGGCACCGCAATACTTTTGTTTGCTGGCTAAGGCACTTGCCTCCACCATAATGCCTTTATTAGACAAGATCACAAAAGCAGAACTTACTATGTGAAAATATATAACTCCAGCAAAATAAGGGTCATGCTGCTAAACTGTTGGAGTTAATATCAAAAACTGCACTCCCTGTCAGCATTTGTCTGAATGGAAGTGGTGTATGTCTGTACAGTTACAGAAACCTGATTCAAGGCTGTTGTAAGCAACTCAGTCATGGAAGGCTACAATGCCTTCCACACATTCAGACTGCAATTTGAAGTTGTGAGGTGGATTGTC
Source organism: Protopterus annectens (assembly GCF_019279795.1). Classification (NCBI taxonomy): domain Eukaryota; kingdom Metazoa; phylum Chordata; order Ceratodontiformes; family Protopteridae; genus Protopterus; species Protopterus annectens. Next base: position 1,762,339,731 of record NC_056732.1, read on the forward strand.
TCTCTTCATAATTCCTCAACTACAGGGGATAGACAACATAAGTCTACGCAGTTAATGTAACTCTAATTTACTGTGACTAAGAAACCCTTAATGTTATCACCAGTTATATGCCCCCTTCCATGAACAAGACATAGCCTATTTGTAAGTACTTGTAACAATTAAAGTTGAAAAAACAATCTACTCAAGGATGATTTCAACTATAACTACACTGATTGTTTTATTTTATTTTTATTTATTTTATTTATTTAACATTTGTTGACCGGGAAAGTCCGACTAGGTTCCACAGATCCTGTTTTCAGCAGAGACCCGGGGAGAAATGCTCCAGATTGTGAAACCTATATGAGGCAAAACACACTTGCACAATAATTCCTGGATTTTGATAACTCATATGCCATGGAACTAAGACTGCACCACCCCACAAGTGTCTGTAATATTCAAATCTAGTCCTCACAAATAGCATTGAGCAACGCATCCCCTCATGTGTAGGGACTGCACTGTTTCAATCCAACCATAAAGTAGTTTTTTAGAATTTGCAATAGGTGCGGTGGTGGTGCTGCGATAGCATTGTCAGCTTACAGTAAGACGTTGTCCTGTTCGATTCTCAGCTAAGAGCATCTTCTGTGTGGAGACATGCATGAATGGGCGTACCTTTGTTGAAGGTTGTGTGTCAGGGCCGGCAACTCGGCATGTAAAAATCTACTGCCGATCATTAGCGGACCGGAATTCCGCTGTGGTGACCCCTAACTAGGAAAAGCCGAAAGACACAACAACAACATAGATTTAAAAAAATGGGAGGTCAGCTGAAAATACTTCTTCCAAGGTAATTACAGCATCCTAAGTGATGGTATAATCTTACAAACTCCAGTTTCCACAGATGACATTAACAACAATAGTAAGGTATACCCTCATGACCTGTACAAACATCTACACAAATGTATAGACACAGACATACCTGATAGGATCAAGGAAAGATCCTTATGAGAATAATAACCATGCTGATTGATTTCTGACATTACCTGATTATACAGTAATGAACAAAGCTGATGTCTACAAATACAAAAGTGTAAATTCCAAATTGGAAGATGAACATCCCCAGCCTAAACAAGACCATAAGATACCCCGTAAAGTTCTCACAGAGCACCTATGGGAAGTATGTCAAAATCATGCCAAGGATAACCATAAGGCTTTTTTCTGCTACATCTGCAACATCAAAGGTATAACTCAGATGTGTGCTGAATTAATTGTGAATGGTATTACTCACAGTGACCCAGTGTAAACTGAAAACCTACGTGCAAATATGCTTGGATAAAAATGATCCCCCCAGCCACCAATAAGCTTACCACAACACATACCTTCAACATCACCTCCAGCCTCCCTCTAAAAAGAGCAAGTGATCAATGCTCTCTCCAATACTAAGAACAAGGCCTCCACAGGACCAGATGGCATTCTGACATATGTTCTTAACCAGTGAACTATTGCACTAGGCACCCTATTCAAACACAGTATGAGTATTGCCTTTATCCACACAAATTTGAAATCAGTGACCTATTTCCCCATACATAAGGGTGCATGGGCAACATACACATGTACTTATAGCCCCTTAAGTTTCACAAGCTTCAACTGTAAGACACTGGAATGGATTATCATGGATGTCAGATACAAGGACAGAGTTGACATCCAAACACTACATCTATTCCAGCACAGTTTTCTCAAGGGAAGGTTGTGCATGGTAAAAAATGTATATAGACGTACTTCACATTATTCTTAATTACACTCCAGAATATGCATTATGTAGGTAACAAAAATGGATACATACCTGCTGGAGTACAATACTCCTCTGTAGAGGTATGCTGTTCAAAATAAAGGTGTCACTGAGTTAACAATGCAATAACTTTCATCCACATCAGTTTACTTAGCTACACATTTACCTTTTTTAATGGAGTACATTAGTAATGGATTGCATCTGTCCTAGTATGTGCTTCAGAGATGTTAATTACAGTATAAGCAGCTGAATTGCATGTTACTTACCCAGTCCTGTGGAGCTAGTCAATAAGATATAAAGCATCCATATTGACTCCATGCTGTTTTTTATGCGGATTGAGAAAATAGTGGAGTATGGACATAAAGTAATCACAGGCAGATTGTTAGTAGCTGCTGCTTTTAAATACATTTGGCTGTGCTACAGGCTGAATCCAATGTTGCTGCTGCTATTAGCCATAAAGAGAGAAGGTGAAGACTTTGCAGGCCAAGGACACAGTACAGAAACTGCACAACCTCTGGCAGCCTTGACGCAGATCCAGAGCCAAATGTAGGAAACCTATTCCAGTGGAAAATGAGGTATGTGTTGAACTTAGAATCTTAGCCACAGCTTCCTTTACAGACTACCAGGGGACATGCTTGGTGTGTCATAGGCATTAGCATTCAGAATCTTCCAAACATTCCTGCATGCTATGCTACAACATGGCAGAGCACACATATATTTTACCATTAGTTCTGAGGAGAGGGACACACGAATGCTACAACTGTACCATGTATCGCACTATCCTGAAGTAATGTATGCCATACATCCCAGAGATGTACACATGAGTACAACACCTGGAGAACAGGGTACAGTTTACATTAACCATAAGGTCTACCACTTGAACAACTGCCAAGTGATATATAATAGCATGGGAATCATCTGGAACATATGTGCTGGCAACTCTGGCAGTTAGCACAACTTCCATATGTGCCACATCTCCCAACTGTACCAGATGTTTGCTTTGGGTGATATATCACAGGCTCATTTAGGGGTGGATGCATGCTATGCACTGGAGTTATGGCTGATGAAATCCATCAGAAATACACAAATACACACACACACACACACACACACACACACACACACACACACACACACACACACACACACACACACACACACACACACACCTTAGTGAGACACACGGTCCAACCTGTAATGTCATAGAGCATGTTTTTAAGCTACTGTAGTCACAGTGCCAGTGCCTACACACTTCTGGCCAAGGTCTTTATTACAATTCACTGACATGTCCTACACTGCTCATAGTATTTGCTATGCTATCCAAGTTAATCTTGTGGAAACAGCTGCAGCAATATCAGTAAGGAGAAGGGGAACACATACTCCTGACAATGCCAAGGTCACCACAGCCACAGGAACTAGCAGCTGGTGTGGGTGTAGGCAGACATAGGTGTGCTCAGTATGTCCTTGCATTGGCTAGGAGACAAGCCACAGCACACTGACTCACCACCTAGTAGTCTAAAGCCATCCTCCTACTTCACCATACTTTTGTACTGGGAAAGCATTACAGAGAAAAGTGTGACAGTAAGGATACACATCACAGTTTCTGACTTCTCAGCCCTTTCTAAACCAGAAAACAGGCAGGATGCCAAGAAAGCAGAGTAACCAGACCAACATATCTTGTTTGTGCCATAGCAGGAACACACATTTGCTCTCCCACCCCCAAAAGAACAGTCAGTAGTTGTTTATGACATCCAGCCTGGCTTTCCTTTGTTGACAGCTGTATATCATATTATTCCCAGTAAATATCCTTTGACATTGTAAATGCAATGATATAGAGGCAAAGTAATAATTAGCACTTTCATCCACTTTTATTACAAACGTGAACTGCTTTTTTTTCTGAAGAAGTTCACGTTTGTAATAAAAGTGGATGAAAGCGCTAATTATTACTTTGCCTCTATTGTGGTCTGATACACATTTTGCTATTTTGTTCAATGATATAGAATGGCTTACACACCATATGTCCAAGAGTACTGTTCAGATAACTGCTGAATGACCAAGGGACACAGAAAGGTAAGACAGTGTTGTATATTTGCAAGCAAGAATCATAACACTGCTTGTAATCACTAACTACAGTATTTTCAAAGATAAGCTTTTCACTAAATGTAAAACTAATATGTAATTTTTTAATATAACTGTAAATTCTGGGGGAGTCTTAGGATTAGTTTTCCATGTAGGCATAGTGATATGAAGCTTACACAGAAGTAAGCAGCCATGCAATCCAGTAAACGGAGCTGAATGGCATGCATGAGTGTACAAACACAGAAATGTCTGTGGCATGCACATCACCTCATAAGCAGGTGAAATGTATGCAAATGAGGGTTTTGGAGTGACCCAGCAAGCAGACAGGCAATCCTGTAGACCCCGTGTTGGTGTCCAAAGAGTACACATAAAAATTCCACGTACATGACATAAAAAAGTGAAGAGGGGCTGTAAAAGCCTAGTTAGAAGGACAGAAATAGTATAGCAGACAGAGATATGTGCAAAACTATGCCCTGTGTGTCCAAAAAGTAATGTAAAATAATTTAAAGTAATTATTTTTTTTAATACTCATATTATGTTCTTGCGGCATGCAGCAGTCCACAAACATGCCATTATGCAAAAAGAAAATATTTAAAAGTGTAAAAATGAAAAAAATAAAATATGTGACAATAATGCATTATAGGACCTTGCATGGATTATGTACAATGGTAGAGTTCTGCGGCTGCTAAGGAGGCAGGGTTTGGACCAGTGTAGTTTCCTGGTTGTGTGAACAGATCTGTATGCAAATGAGCTGGGGTTACTGAATAGCAATTATGGGTATCTGTGCCAAGCAGATCAGATCTGTGTATCCCCAGAACTGTGTTGGTGTCCACAGAAGAGGTAGTTGACATCAAAAGGGTGTGTGTCTGTATTTCTTTAAGCACATTGGAGTTCAGTGGCACCTGTTTGTGCACCGTTGAGTTGAGCAGGAGGAGTGTGTCCAGTACCTGATAAGCTTTCTTTAACTTCAAGGCACGTGTTTTAGCTAGTTTGAGCATGTTTGCACTGTGTGCCGCTGTGCTGAGCATGTCCATCTATGGGTGTGTGTGTATGTCCATTGAGTGCTGAGCATTGGTTATATCTGCGGCGTGTGTTTGCATGCCATGCCACAGTGTTTAGTAGGGAAGGCTGTTTAACAAAAAATAAAATTGCCTGGGAAAGCCAGTCATATATAAATTACTGATGACTCCTGTACCACTTAAAAGGGGCCATTAAAACACTGATAATAATGTACTCAGCAGGTGGAATGCATCATAGGTAGCCAATCACACAGCAGAGCACTAGAAAAGTTGCATACACCATACAGTCTGATTTCACCCCCATACTCTGCACCAGTGGAATACAAATGTGGGCTTTTTAAGTAAAGCAATGCTAGGGGCTGCTGCAGGTCTGCTACATTTGTATGTGCTAGATGCTGAGGTCACTGCTGATGCTGCTGATGACAACAAGCCTAAACTGAGAAGGAGAAAAGTGTTCAGCTCCAGGGTAACCTTCCAGAAATTACATGAGCTGGAGGTTGTAGAGCACAACAGGGTGGACAGAGACATACTACAAGAACTCACTGAGCTCTGCCACCTTCAACTTAGACACAGAGCCAACAGAGGGGAACCCAACCCAGTGGAAACAAAGGTATGTGTAGCCCTTAGGATACTAGCTATAGGTACTTTCCAAAGACCAACTGCGGACATGATGGAGGTCTCACAGGCATCAGCATTCAAGGTACTCCACCAGTTCCTGGATGCCATGCTACCACATGCTAGTGAGCACATTTATTTAGCCCTCACCCCTGAAATGAGGGCTAGCAGTATGCTACTCTACCACCATGTAGCACACTACCCTGAAGTAGTGGGTGCCATAGACTGCATTCATGTACACATCAAAGCACTGCCCAATGAGGAGGTAGAGTCTACGTCAATCACAAAGGGTATCACTCCATCAACTGTCAGGTCATGTGCAATGCCCAGGGCATTATCATGAATGTGTGTAATGGCAGACCTGGCAGTTATCATAACTCCCATATCTGGCACTCATCACAGTTGTACCAGATGCTTGTCAGGGTGGACATCCCGTACAGCCATCTACTGGGGGATGCTGGCTATACACTGGAACCGTGGATGCTGACACCCATCAGAAATGCACACACACCCTTAGAAGAATACCATAATGAAGCACATGCACAAACTAGGAACATCATAGAGGATGTGTTTGGGTTGCTCAAGTCTGAGTTCCGGTACCTAGATATATCAGGTAGAGCCCTGCAGTACTCCCCAGCCACATATGCACATATATTCACAGTATGTGCCATGCTACACAATATGATCCTGGAGAAGCAGCTGCAGCAGGATCAGCAAAGGGAGGGGATACACAGCCCCCCACCAGAGCCTAGGTCCCCATAGCCACACCCACAGGGGACTCAGAGGAGGAATCCCCTGAAGCTGTCCCTGTAGGCAGACGTAGACATGCCCAGTATGCTCTGGTATTGGCCACGAAACAATGCATAGCACATGCACAGACAACCTAGGGTCCTAGGGACTGATACCTTACTCCAACTCACATACATAGTAAAAAGGATGCCAGCCAGACCACACAACCTGTACCTAATGATGTATTAGCTGTGTACTGTGTGCATCAGAGTCAGCCCTGAAACAGGTCTCTCAACTGCTGCATTCACAAGGTAAGTCACTATCCTATACAAGAAATGTATTGGGCACTAGACTATGGTAGCATATGTATGGACCTGCTGCATGTATGCAAGGGAATGGAGTGGACTATTGGGCTACTTGCAGAGAACTAGCAGCTACTTGGGACAACAGGTACTCTGTCCAATACTGGGTGCCCCACAATATACATTAAGCCACATCGCTGGAAATCCCACTGCATTATACAAGGAAAATCCCAAACACTGGGGTCTTAGGACATACGCATAACTGTCAATGCCAGAGTCCCCTACCCCCAACACATCAGTGTTCCCATACAACTGCAGTAACAGTATGTTTGCAAGCATATGTCAGCAGACCACACAATTCCAGGACTGTCACAAAGAACCTGGCCACATGTTGTATTTTCCACAAAAGGCAGGTCACAGTGTATGTCTTTTTGCTGTTGATAGTGTGAGGAATGAAACCTCACTTTCTGGAGGCTAGTGTGGTTCTCTGGGCTAAGGACATTAGCATGGTTGATGGTGTTGATGGTTCAAAGCTGGCCGCACCTACAACTTTTGCGTGTGAGTTACTCATATGGTAGGAGTCCCGCAGATAGTCATAACACCATAATCTGTTACTGCAAGAAAGCTCGACACAGCCAGAAAAAATGGGGGGTCAGAGGGCAAACCTACAGACATTATACATGCTCTGAGTAATGTAGAAGGTGGCTGGTATAACAGCAGGTTGCAACAGATCAGATTAGCTGCAGTATATAAAGGCCATCACTTAACTGTGTTAGTGCTTACAACAATTCAGTGGACTGCATTTTATAGTATAGTACCAGAAAAATACAAGTATATGAGGAACAGAGCAGATATATGGGGCAGAATGCTGGACATTCTGCAAAATCATGTACAGTGAGAGGTATGAAGACTGTCACCCTGTGTGTGGTGTTACATCATGTACCCCAGTCACATCATACCTCTCAACCTCTTAGAGCAGGGCATCTGGACAAAGCCATAAACAATAGTGGGACAAAAGCCCAATTATAATAAGAAGGATTAACTATTGGCCAGAGAAATGTGGAAATCTGATAGAATAAAAGTTCTTGCATTACCATGAGTCCCCTGATGTGTATGGAGTCAGTAATTCAAATGTCTCTCATTATTTACTAACGTCAGTCTATCATGTTTCCCCTTATGTGCCAGAAAATCACAATGCAATGTAAAACATACCAAAAATATGTCACAAAACTCTACACATTCCATTACCATCTGTACAGCTGATATGTATGGGTCACATATTACGTTCAGCAAACAGCCAGGACTGCATTGGACAAAAGATCAGGGAGGTGCTAGACTGTAGAAATAGGTCCAGCAGTCAATTGGCTGAAGCACACAAAATCCTGGACTGTAGTACAGGTAGGTCTGGCCTGGAGTCACCTTGTAAGTACTGACAGTCACACTGGGTATGCTGCTACCTTTAGCAAACTTGAGCCCATGTCTGTTACCTCATCTGCCCAAAGACCTGCTATGTGGAAATATGTATGTACATACATACAGCTACATATACATATATGTCTCTCCCTATCCCCCTCATGCTTGATTAGTGTCTCTGTCAGTATGTTGCACACACACACACACACATATATATATATATATATATATATATATATATATATATATATATATATAATAGGATGCATATATATATATATATATATATATATATATATATATATATATATATATATATAAAGTACACTGATACATAGACTCCCTGCATACTTCTACAGAACACATTTACATTACTGATACACACAACCACATGTAAGGAGACAACTCTGTTATACACTTTGAAATAGATATAGGCAGGGATGTACAACTGTTCCCACATACCCTTGACTGCTAGTGTTATCTGCACATACACATCACAACAGCCATCCAATGGCTCCAGACCTAGGCCACAACAGTACATAATCCACTTACCTACAGACCCCTGTTTCTGAGGCCTGTCACCCAGCAGGCAGATATAGATATGCAGGTGGTGTAATGTACAATGGGTGCAATGCACTCCTTGGACAGGCCATATTGTCCCTGACCACATGTCTGCCTATCACATTGCAAACAGCACATATGGCCAAAATGGTAGGTGTACACACATAGCAGGGATATGACCAGGTATCCCAACCCTAGGTCACTAGATACAATAACAATACCAAGCAGTATTGCTCTGCAGGCCACACATGCTGTCTAACACAAGGCCACATAGTGTACTCCACAAATACTGTGCGTGCATCAACATATACAACAGACATAACCTGTGGTACATGCAATAGCTGTAGTGTGTAATACTAGCTAGGTAGGAGTTCTAATCTCACATCCTCCAACTCAGAGTGTGTGTATCAATATATCCCATCACAGCACTATGGATATGCTCATATGCACTGTCTCTGCGCAATGGTGTGCCTTTTTGGCCTGTGACTGGATGACGGCCTCTAAATTCCATCCCCTACAAGGCCTGCTGATGTCATCCACCTTAAGAGCACTGAGTGAGAGTGTATTAGCAAATAAACAGTGTGGTGCATGTGATAAGTATTGCAAGCTGTAGTGTGTAATACTAGATAGGTAGGAGTTCTAATCTGAAAACATCCAACTCTGTGTGTGTGAATATATCCCCTTGCAACACTTCAGACAATCACCTGGCCTCAAAAATGGCCTGTGTTACAAGGTTTTCTGATATCATCCATCTTAAAAGAACTGGCTGACAGTGTATTAGCAGATAAACAGCATGGCAGGCACAATAATTGCTGTGAGCTGTAGTGTGAAATAGTAAGTAGGTAGGGGTTCCAATCTCACATCAGCCACCTTGTGTGTGCAAATATTTCCCCAACAGCTGTACAGACATGCCCATCTGGCCTAAATATGTGTAATGGTTATTAATTTTATGGCCCTGTGACTAGCATCTTCTTTAACATTGGCCTCCATTACAACACCTGTTGATGTCATCCATCTTTACAGTACTGGCTGACAATCTAATATCAGTTAAGCTCTGTGGCACATGTAATAACTAGGTTATAACATGTTGTGTACTACTAGATAAGTAGAGGTTCTAATCTCCAACAGATAAGTCTGTGGGTGTGGGGTGTGTGCTGTGTAAATATATCCCCTTGCAGCACTAAAGGCATGCCTGTATGGCCTATCTCTGTACATTGGTTATTCATTTTAAGGCCCTAAGACTACCTGCCAGCCTCTACAGTGGCCTCCTTTACAAGGCCTGCTGATGTCATCCACCTTAACTGCACTGGCTGACTATCTAACATCAGATAAGCACCAATAAGTATGTCATGGCATAGTGTGTACTACTAGGTAGGAAAGGGCTCTACTTTCACAATAGGCAACTGTGTGTGTGTGTGTGTGTGTGTGTGTGTGTGTGTGTGTGTGTGTGTGTGTGTGTGTGTGTGTGTGTGTACAAATATTTTCCTTGCAGTAGTATGCACTTGACCATATGGGCTATTTATGTGCAGTGGTCATGCATTTTACTGCCCTGTGACTAGTTGCTGGCCCTACATAGCCCTCATCTTCATAGGCATAACTGCTGTTCACAACCATCTAGATTTGTATGCACATAACACCCAGGTAACATGAAGCAAGGGTAGCAGACCTTGTCACAGAGTATGCATGCATGATTATGCTGCCTGCCCCTATTGTTCCTGACACACTGTTCTGCACATATGTACCTAGGTAAACACACATATATACAGCCTTTGCCAATATCATATTTCTGTTGTGCTGCCATGTCATCCTGTGCTGCTGTATTTCCACCAAGTCCTCATAGCTTAGCCAATCAGACAGATTCCTGGAACAGAAACATACACAGGTGTGTGATATATCTGTCATTCTGTAACACTACTGCCAATTTAGCATTATGCAATAAAAATACACAAAGTTTGATATGTAGTCATGACACATTCCAGCATACAGCTCCTGTCATGGCCCACAATACCTGCCATGGCATAACAATACCACACTAAACAAGTACATGTAAAGTCATATAGTCACCATGTACATCAGACACATATTTGCATGTCCCTGCATCGATGGCATGGATGGCAGGGATGTGTCACAGGTATTATCACATGCACAGGGTATGGTGTGGGGGTGCCAGAGGCCTAGGTTGTGCCAAACAGTTGACAGCATGTGTGTGAGTCAGGAAGGAGTGCTGGTTAGATGGGCCATGGAGAGATGCCGTGTGTGTTTGTTGGTGACCTGCATGTGACAGTGATGCTTGAGTGTATGCATGCACACAGTCAAGCATAGTGCTATCCCTACATGTGTGTATGTTGCACAGCTGTGGACTGTACATGGCAGAGTGGACAGTTCACCATCTCCAGCCATGATCATGGGAACTGGCTCTGCCAGGAGTGGCACTGATACCACCAGGTCCAGGGTCAGATTTGGTGCTAGTGGCTGACAATGACTGCTGTCTGTTGGGCCGTGTCCCCCACGGGACCACCCAGGACCATGTGCCCATGGTCTGCCATATCATGGTGTGGACAGCCCACTTCATTCTGTAGTGCTGTAGGTACTGCCACTATGGCAGCATGAGTGTGCACAGTCACATGGAGTTTTAGCAGATGGTGTTGCTGACTTACGTCCACGTGTCCAATGCCTTACTCCAACCAGATGTTCCAGTACAGGCAATGTGCGGTGAAAGACTTACACAGTCTCAGCCCACTGTCTGTCCACTACATCAGTGAAATAATCCATGGCATCAGCAATGCAGTGGATGCAGTCATGGATGTCAGATTGCTGCATCCATAATCCTGAGCATCCATCTGGTGTTGAATTCAGAATGTGCCTATGCCTCCAAGATGGATTGAAACATGCGGTGAGTTACCTGTGATGTGACACCTGTGACAGGTGGTGGATGGACAGCAGTCATCCTTTGAGCATCCCTGTCAATCTCCCTGTGTGGGACCTCACCAGCTGTCTGGCTATGGCCAGTGTCTACATTCACTGATGCCATAGTTGCCACATTGTTCTGTTGAAAGTCACCATCCTCTGACTGTCTGATATCTGTGGCCTCAAGGGACTGGGTATATGTGGACATACTGAATGTGTGCAGTGACAATGGGGGAGGAAGTGGAATGTCAACTCTTAGGACAGATTCAGCCCCCGACAACACCATCTGTCCCTGACTATTGCCAATATCATCATTAGAGTCCGATGAGACACTAACATCACGTTGTGAGGGGGACAAACTCCAACTCCCACGTTCACCTGTGAGGAAGAAGACAAAATGAGTACATTACTACCTGCACTATTATGTATGGTAATATACACAGACACATACAGGTGAGGTGCCACAACTGCATTATACATCCCACATCTTATTTTTGATCCCATACACAACACACAAACACACAACAACATACACAGACAAGACAGGCCATTTATAACATGCACTGCAGCTACATCCAGTTAATGTTGCTAGTACAATACACTTATGGGATAAACAATATGACAGTGTATCTGATAGAGCTACACCTAAAATCCAGTGCACCTTTCTAGAGCATAATATGCCAGTTGTAGTATCAATGCCTCAGGTATGTACCATCTCCCTTATGTGTATGAACAGGCATCTTGGAGTGATTGCCTTCTGCATAGTCCTTCTTAACAATAAGTGCAAATGTCTTAATGCTCCTGCAAATACTCAGCTGTGATTACCCATTCTATGAACATCAGTTAACTGCTCCAAAATGGCACATACAATTATTCTCCTCTGGCTAAGCATAACAGTTATGCCTAGTGCAACATGGCAGCCCTTAACATTCTTAGGGTATATATGATCTGTCAAACAACAATAACACACTTACCAGGTACAGGGCCTCAGATTCCGGACACACCTAATGTACCTATGAAAATATGAGGGAAAGGTATTGTCAACAATACCAAATGTTGCATTGTTACAAGGCAATACTTCCGTATATCCACATGTACATTAGTTACTGCCTACATAGCTGGCAGTCTGAGTATGTGTGCACAACTGTGCTTTAAAACCAACCCCCAAATGGAGATAGACCACACAAGAACTGACACAGTATTACACTGATAAACAGTAAGCTTACCTGGACATCTTCTCTGCTCTGGATGCTGTGGCACCCAACTCCAGGATGTATGGGGTGATGGATGGCTGGGAGCTGATGGCTGATCTCAGGTTCACCAGGAATTCCTCTGTGGCTGAGAGTAGTTGTTTTGTTGCAGGCCCTCCACTGGTGTCAGCACATATTCTGGCCACAGCAGCTGCCCTTTGCAGTGCAGCATTGACTATGTCTGTGGCCTGGTGTCGGAGCTGCTCATAGGTCCTGTCCTGTTGGCCAGCTTGGTTCACTACCATGACAAGGTTAGCCCACAGTGCTGCACATTGGTCATGATGTTGGTGACTCCTGGACAGAAGAATGTGATGATGCAGTCTGACGCCATCCAGGATAACATTATTTTCTGCAGCTGTAAATGGTGGATGTCTCCTGTGATACATTGTCCCTGACAGACAACAAAAGGGGAACATATCACAGGACCAGATACCTGGACATCCATTATGTACCGACCCTGCACAACCAAAATAGGCTGGACTATCCACCGCTACTTCACACATCATGCCCCAGTCTATCAACACACTATATGTGTGGCTATCACCAAGATAATAGCAATACAGGTTATGTCCCTGAGTGCTGTGACAGAGTCTGTTGTATGTCTCCTGCTGTATGTATCTACACATATCACTGCAGTCTACTGTGGTGTGTCCCCTACGGGCAAAGTCCCACTACTATGTCATACAGCCACTGTCAGATAAATAACTGTGTGCTTTTACAACAACTATATGGGGACAGTCCAGCAACACCAGTGTGCCACAATGACAAACAGCAATGCAAACCTGCTATAGTACATCTTCCCTGTAGGCATCATACCTCTCCACTACACAGATGTTTTTGGAATGTGAACATGTGCCTCATAGATGTGGTTCTTTTTTCACACACATGTGGATGTCTGACAAATGGTTGGCCAATCAATTTCAGTTGTTGTCAGAATATAGAGAATCTGGCTGGCACATGCCAGACCCCTCAGAAAACACTTATGCTATAGAAATATCTGTTAGTCCATTCATGCTCTTACTTTGTATGGGCAATATGTTTACTCTGTTGCTGGGTTTTGGCCTATGTCCCCCCATTAATTATGTCTATGACCTGAATTCCTGCTGTAAGGGGTTGACAGGTATGTATGTACTTAGGTATCCCAAATAAAACCAAGACCCAATCCTCCAAAGGCAGACGTCCTGTCTGATGGACCCCAGCCATAAACAAACTATACAATAGAAGGAAGAAGCTACTATAAGATAGAGCAAAATCCCAAAAAGGGAAGGCATCTCTGATCAGTATTAGCAAAAAACTACGGGCACTCATAAAATCGTCTAAGGCCAGCTTCGAGAGAAAAATTGCACAGGACACTAAGGATAATCACAAGGCTTTTTTTAGTTATGTTAGGAACCTGGGTGGGAATTCCCAGATATGCTCAGAATTAGTCCAAAATGACAAAAAATACACCAAACCCACAGACATTGCCAACATCCTAGCTGACAGGTTCAGCGCAAACTTCTCTCCCCCCTCCCCACCAAAAGGACAAATATCTATCCCAGCAGAGTGCTGCCGCCCCCTGACATCTCAGATGCTCAGGTAAGAGCCGCCCTCTTCAAAGCAAAAAACACAGCATCAATGGGACCAGACGATGTCCCAGGCTGCGTCCCACATGAACTCCAAGAAGAGCTAAACCCAAACCTAAAACTACTGTTCAATCTCAACCTTACTACAGGATATGTACCCAAAGAGTGGTATACAGCAACAGTGGTCCCTCTCCACAAAGGTGGTGCCTCAACGGATCCTGGAAACTATCGCCCCATAAGCCTGACTAGCTTGGTCTGCAAAGCTATGGAAAGGATCATCATGGACCTCATAAATAAAGATATTGGGGACCTACAGACACTGGATCCTACCCAGTTCGGCTTTGTTAAGGGCAGATCCTGCCTCTTAAACTTGGTCGATTTCTTTGAAACAGTCACCAAGGCCATTGACGAGGTGAAGGTGGTCCACACAGCCTACCTGGACCTCGCAAAAGTCTTCGATACAATACCCCACTCGGGCATTATAGATAAGCTCACCAGCTTAAATATAAACCTCTACATCACTAGATGGGTTGCAAACTGGCTCAAGGACAGAACCCACATGGTTAGAATTGCTGGAGCCATGTCAGACTCCAAACCAGTTATAAGTGGTGTCCCACAAGGCTCAGTCCTGGGACCTCTCTTGTTCGGTATATATTTCTCGGAGGTACAGGCCAACACGGAAGGACTGTGGCTGACAAAGTTCGCAGATGACTGCAAACTGGGCGCCATAATAGACTCTCCAGCTGACACAAGCATCCCCCAAAAGGGCCTCATAGAAACAGACAACTGGTGCCAGAGCCATGGCCTTAAGCTAAACGCCAAAAAGTGTATAGTCATCCCCTTTGGCAAAAACAAAGTGCCCACAAATTACCACATATGTGGTAATCCATTAAGTACAGTAATTAGGAACCTGGGGACCCACGTTGATAGCAATCTCTCATTTGGCAACCACATGGCCAAAGTGGTTAGAAAAAC
The DNA here is from genome assembly GCF_019279795.1 of Protopterus annectens. Classification (NCBI taxonomy): domain Eukaryota; kingdom Metazoa; phylum Chordata; order Ceratodontiformes; family Protopteridae; genus Protopterus; species Protopterus annectens. The sequence continues at coordinate 1,762,354,908 of NC_056732.1, forward strand.
ATTTTATATAGCCCACCTAATCATGAAGGGATTCACATCTAGATCAGGGGAGGTCATCATGCCTCTTTACTCATCCCTCATCAGGCCCATAATTGAGTACAATGCCCCTTTTGGGATGTACCTTACCAGACACCTGCAGCAACTGGAAAGACCCCAAAAGTACCTCACCAAGAGGATCAAAGGGCTCAAACAGATGCCATATGCTGCCCGGTTAAAGAACTCCAGCTCTACTCAGTGGCATACTGCCTGCTCAGAGGCAATCTGTGCCTGACATATAAAGCCATGTCCAACCTGGAATTAATGGACATGCTGCACCTCAGAAAATCCAAATCCCATCGAGATACGTGCTCAAGAGACTTGAACCTCAGCACTGAAATAAATAGGACATGCTGGAGGGACAGATTCATAACCCAGAGGCTCCTTTCACTCTGGAATAAAATCCCAGTCCAGGTTAGGCAGAGTCCCTCATTGACTCTCTTCAAGAGGAATCTTGATGAGTGGATGGGAGATTGTAGGTTTACCCCGGGTATCACTTCTGTGTCACTGCTAGACAGAGGCACAGTATACTAACCTCGAAAATGGGCATAGCAAAATGAATTTAAAATGGGTGGCGAAAGCCAAACACACTCTGGCTAGGCTTATAAATGCCCTAGGGCAGATAGCCTAGTATGAACCTATGAACCTATGTTAGCCATAGCTCTCAAGAAATGAAGTACGCATGTCACCAAAACAGTGACTTAGCCAGAGTACATCAGGGACAGTCAGGGATACCTTTACAATGTCAGAATTATTTCTGTTTGACACTGACAGACTGAATTACAGTACATCATTTGATATTACAGCTGTGTACACCCTTACTTACTTACTGTTAATATGTCTAACTCATACTCCACTAACTTTCCTACAACAGCAGACCATTGTAGGAGGGAGTAACAGGGGCAGAGGTGTGATTTGATTCAAAGCAGGAACAGTTGAGAAGCCTGCATGTAGCTGTTGGACAGCAGAGTATCACCAACATGTCACTGCCATAGATATACTACAGGCCTACAGTTGTAATCCCTATTCCCCATACCTCCATCCTCCCATCTGCATCACTGACATGTCAATACCATAGATATACTACAGGCCTACAGTTGTAATCCCTATTTCCCATACCTCCATCCTCCCATCTGCATCACTGACATGTCAATACCATAGATGTACTACAGGCCTACTGTTGTAATCCCTATTTCCCATACCTCCATCCCCCCATCTGCATCACTGACATGTCAATACCACAGATGCACTACAGGTCTACTGTTGTAATCCCTATTTCCCATACCTCCATCCTCCCATCTGCATCACTGACATGTCAATACCACAGATGTACTACAGGCCTACTGCTGTAATCCCTATTTCCCATACCTCCATCCTCCCATCTGCATCACTGACATGTCAATACCATAGATGTACTACAGGCCTACTGTTGCAATCCCTATTCCCCATGCCTCCATCCTCCCATCTGCATCCCATTATATGGGGGACATGTATTACATACCTGGTAGTGTGAAGTAATCCTATTTTGACCAGAACCTCTGCAGACAGCTTGCAAAACCATTGTCTGTCTGAGTAAAGCAGCATACAGACCTGTTACCCTTAAGCAGCTGATTGCCTTTTGTAGGTAATGCTCATTAAAAGGTGATTGCCTGTGCACCATTCTGTGGCTCAGATTTGCTAATTGCATCCAGAACAGCTGGGTTGTGCTTTCATTAGCCAATAACATGGCACCACAGTGCAATACTTAAGGGCTTCATGTATGCCTTGGCCCTTTTCTTAGTCTTTGAGATGGACATTGGTGAGGTGTGGAAACTACAGCATCACAGAGGGTAGGTAGAAATACTGTCCACTGCTGACATTTATGAGGTATGTCCACAGTGTTGCATGATATGTTTGGACATTGTCCCATGACATTGTCATTATCTGGCAGTTCAGTGGTAAACATTGTGGGTTGTGGTCAGTAAGGCGAGGGTGAAATGTGAATGTCAGACGTCATACCCATCAGAATATGCATGTTGATGCAACAGCTGCTATTCTGTCAGCTCACTATCTTTGTAGTTGCAAACTGTGAAACATGTCCTTGTCGCTGGACGTTTGCCCCCACCCTATATGTGTAGTTTTGTCTGGATCCCTTGTTCTATGGGGGTTGTGAGGTATGGAAGGTCTGTAGCAGGTAGCTTAGCATACAGCTGTGTATGTTCCAGGCTGCAACTGCTGCTGCAGCCTAGGACACATCGGGTGGGGGGGGGGGTGTGAACACTTTGTAGGACAGCAAGCTGTACATGTTACTGAGGCACCAGTGTCAGCTCTGTCATTACAGCAGAGCCAGTGTAAGGGTACCTTTTACAGTTCACTCAAGGCATGTGCTTAAGGTGCATCTGTTATGTAGCAGTGCCAATCACAGAGTAGTAGGCGACATATAGTTAGGCTATACGAATATGTGCAGTGTGATCCTACCTACAGGCCTTTTACTTGCAAACATGGGTAGCAGTTAATTCAGTAGCAACAACTTGTGTGGGTTAAAACTGCATGACTCAGTTATTATTTGCTGTGTTCACAACAATGCATGAATGAAGCGCAACACACTGGATTTGAAACCAGGACTGTGGATGGCGAAATGTACTGTATGAAAGGCATTTAACAGACTGAGCGACTGAATCAGATCTGCAGTAGTGTATTTGCAAGATACATGTGCATACATATAGTCTGTGACACACGTCTGCATCCATCATTATATGCATGGCTTTCAAAGGCAGTTGTTGTACAGTAGGGTCCCAGTTGTACACTGTACTTTGCCATTTCTGCCTTAACAGGTGGGTTTAAAGATGTTGCTGATAAAAGGGTATATTTGCCTGCTATCCCAGGCCTCATGTATATCCATTATTATTCATTTATTTATTTATTTTACATTTGTCTACTAGGCTAGTCTAACTGGACACATATCCATTTCCAGTACAGGCCCGGGGAGAAAAGCTCCACTATAGTTAAACAGATAAGTAAAAACAGTATATTTTAAGGACAACATGCACACTTTTTTACATAACAGCTAAATATCATACTGTTTACATATATAGAAGAGGTGAACTAGAGATAGCTAAATAATTGGGTGTAACAAGTATAAACATTAGAGGGCTTACTAAACAAGACCAATAGATTCTGAGGTAATTTCTAATAAACCAAATCTAGATTCATTTAACATTTGTTTACCAGGAAAGTCTGACTTGGAACAAAGCCACTTTTCAGAGGAGGCCTGGGGAAAAACACTCCAGATGCATGTCTTTGTAACATGAGAGGAAACCCACACAAATGCAGGAAGGACATGCAGACTCCACACAGAAGGCACCCCAGCCAAGAATCAAACTGGAGAACATTTTGCTGTCAGGTGACAATGCTACCGCTGTACTACTGTGCCATCCTATGTCCAGTTGGCTGTGTACTGGTATACTTTTTGCATCAGAGTCTGAGAGACACTCACATTTTTCCCATAAGATGTACTTGCAGTCTGTCAGTGGCAATCAGTATATTTTGATGGACACACCTGTTTTAATTATGAGCTGAGTGACCTAGTGGGCTAATGCATTATGCTGTAGTTGACAGAGGCCCAGGTCCGAGACTTGGCAGTGGTGATTATTTTGTAGATGTGCCTAATACTGTGAGACACACATAAGATCATTAAGGTTTGCATGGCACGCCGGTTAGTTCCATGCAAACCTGTACTAAAAGATTTAAAAGAAAAGGAAAAAGGGGGTGACAGGACAGTGGTGAAATGGGAGCAAGCAGGAGGAAAAACATACTGAAAAGCAAGTAGGGATGTGCAGGATGGGTGTAGGGAAGAACCATAGCTATCCATTTATTGTACAGCAACAGCTGTGCAGTATGACAAATGTTGTGGATGAATTTGGACTGTTAAACCTCAGAGAGAGAGGGGTGAGGGCAACATAAATGTGTTGTCAAGCCAATTGGACCAAATTAATTGTGTCCAGTGGACACGTGTGTATTGGAGAGCTATGTATGGTCTTATACCTATTACCCTTCACAAGCTCCTTATAACTCCTATAACTCCTTAACTTTACTCCCTCTAACCTTCTAACAATTACTACAACTATGCTCACATGACTCAACTTTGTAAATAATGTAAATATTGTGAATAGTTTTCTACTTCAAAACGTGCATGTTAAGCAAGCATATCCAGAATTCCTCTCTTAATATATGTAACTGACTTCCACACTCAGCACTTCAGTACCATTGCTTAAAGGAAACTATATACCCCGTAATGTCTCTCTCTAGGAATTCTGCTAACTATGCCTGTGAATATTCTTATTTTGTAACTCTTGTTACAATTTTATCTTGTATACTCCTGTGTTTTATTATAACAGATTTTGCACAATGCTTTCTTGGAGCTTTTCTCCCCAGGTCTTCACTGAAAACGGGTCATGTTGGCCCAGTGGACTTCCCCGGTAACCAAACTGGAAATAAATAAATAAATAAATAAATTATCATGTAATTTCTCCTGTGGCTACAGATGTTAAGTGTTAGGCTGAAGTCCACATAGTTCTGGGTTTGACTACAAGGGTTGCAATCTTTATTTTACTGTTGGAATCTTGCATTAGACGGCAATGAAATTAAACATAGACACACATTTGCTTTTCATTTGTTTTGTGGCAACAGCTGTAAGTATAGAACTACCATACATAAGGTACAGGGTTCCAGTACGGCAGACTCCATTCTTTTTTAATGGTGTCCCACTTCACATTATAGTCACTCTCAATTATAGTAGTTGACCTAGTATTTCTTATATCATAATTATTTTCTTGATAGCTGACACACTAATATTGTGTCAGTTATCTACTTATGTATTAGTATTTATTATATCATATTATTTTCCTGATGGCTGACAGACTAATATTGTATCACTTATGTACTTGTGTATTAATGTATCTATTGGTTTCCATCTTTGTACTGATTACTGTCACGCAAACACATTGCCAGTGTTTGTGTGATGGTAAGTGACATGCATCATTTTCAAATGTTGCAAAATCCAGACATGTGTAGTCCCAGTATCTGCAATAGCTGTAGTTAGTGGGAAACATCATTATAGATTGGTCTTCATCTCCATTAGACATGGCTGTTGTTCATGGAGAGGTTTTGAGATTTTGCTCTCAAAGGAGGGGTGTGCAGAAGTCCAAGGTGTTTGTTGGACTCCTAGTGAACAAGTATGGCCCCCAACTGTTGCAGGAGCACTATGATGGATCCTCTTACAAATTAGATGCCTGACATAGTTTGACCTGGGATTTGTCCAGTGCTACTAGTATCCCCCACACTGGTGAACAGTGAAGAAATCACTACAGAGACCTCAGGATGAGTAAGAGGGATACCCTTGAGCATTGGATTAAGGAATGTTGGACTGGCAACACTAAACAGATATGTAAGAGTCACTTAAGGCAATACTTGTAAGAATTAGCAGCTGCATTTGTTCAGGATTGGTATTGTTAATGTATTCTGTTGTGTTCTGCTTTTTCCACAGTTCCTGCAGATAGTTCGTTGAATCAGTGAACTAATGAAGCAAGACTGGCATGGATGCAAGACAGACATGGTATGTATGCATCCAAACAGTACTGTTATTCTAGCATTAAGAATAAATTTAGCTTATTGTATTAAACACTTGCATCACATTGAATACGCATTTGTCAATTGTAAATGAAAAGTATGCCTGCATTAGTCTGTAGGAAAAAACAGTCCGGTATTCCAGAGTAGTCAGGGGTTGTCGGTTCAAACACCACACTTCCCAAATATACAATACTGCTTTAAGTTTACATCACTATTGCAAAGTAACCTATAAACCAGGGACAACAACAGTCTGCTGAAGACTGTCATCAATATAATTGAAACACACATATGTACAATATATGCACATATCCATGATTGCTTGATGCAATCAGTAATATACTGTGCATCTGTTATGAGCCTGGTTGTTTTAACAGTGTAAAAGTTATTTATTAAGAGTTGGTAGTGTTTAAAGTAAAGGTAGCAGAATCATACCTCTCAACTGCTCAGATTTTTGTAGAATGCCCAGATTTCTATTTCAAATTTTTGGTACGTTCCTCATAAAATGTGAGTTTTTTTGACAAATCACTGGGATTATCTGAGGACTGAAGTAATTAAATAATGACATATATCTGAGTTTCAGACTTCAAATCATTCCTAAAAATGTATGTTCCAACAAACACTGTTGCTCTAGCAACTTTCTAAGTTAATCGGAGTAATAACTATGCAAAGATAAGCCCCGGGATTCATGAACTTTGCGCCAGGCGCACGCATAGCGTAGGCGTTACAACGCCAAATATGGCCGCCGAGCGATTCAGGTACGATCCAATCCCACGTGCCCTACCGGCGTGCACCGGATCTGCACCACCTCCGGCGTAGGTATGCTAAACACCCCATATGCGGTGTTGCACCATGCAAATGAAGGCATATAGAGATCCACGAAGTGGCGCAGGCATAGCATAAGGCCACGGCAATGTAAACCAAAAAAAACGGTTTACATTTTCCCAAACATAACATAGGAGTAACGGAAGGCTGTCAGCGTCAGGTATCACACTGTTGCCATATGCCAATGGCGAAAGACACAGAGAATGTCAAAAGAAAACATGCACAACATGTAAATAATAACATAAATGGTTTGTCCACAGAAACTCACAGCAGAACCCCAGGACATGTCTGCGGAAGGTGCAAAACAATGAAGTAATATGGCAATGTTATAAAACAGCAGCGTAATACACATCAGCTTCACAGCCACAATACACCATGGTATGCATGGAAAGCCACAACCACGGTGCAAGGGTTGCCAAGGACTCGCGGCAGTGTTCGGCGTGGTAACTATGAATTAGTAGTCAATGCCATGCAAATGAGGCAGATAATACTGAATCGCAAAACCCCCACCGGCATAAGGCTGTACCAAATGGCGCAGCGGTAATACACCGAGGAGTGGCCCAGAGGGAATACATGTCACCTGCAGAGGGGTGTGCCACTGTAGGAGGAAGCACATTGGAGCTTAGCAAACCTGGGCTGTACATTGCACATCACAGCTGCAGGACTGGTGTGTGGGGAAATAGTTGAGCTGAGAGCACACAATGCGCGCAGAGGTGCATGTGCACGAGGATGACTACGTTCCCTTAACCCAGTCATGTGACACTCGCCCCACAAATAACATCGGAAACAGGAAGGTGATGTTGAGAATATGAGGAAATGCGGAAGCAGTGTAATTGGAGTAGTAATGAGCAATCAACACTAATCAACCCACGAAGGCCAATCGGCGGCAGCTGACAACTCTGCATGCAGAAACCTGCAAACGGGATAGGGAGGCATATGAATGCAAAGAAAGTAGGGGAGGTAGCAGATTGCAAAGAGTGAAGACCTGACACAGCAGAGCCAAGCAGACAGGCAGCATAACAGCGGCGGCACACAAAACGCACGATATGCCATGTCCCAGAAACTACACATGACAGGGCTCTGCAGGATGCATGCCAGGAAATAGTAGGTGCAATGTGCAGAAACAGTAAGGGAAGGTCGAAAGGTAATCCATTGCAGGCAAGGGTAATGCAACACCAAAGGCAACAGCGTTGCAGTGCCAACGGTAAAACACGGAAGATAATCCCCAGATACAGCCGCACAGACACACCCTATGACATCACCGGGTGTACAGCACAACAGTATAAAGTGTGAATGCACACAACACACAGCCGTGTATTCCCAAATGCCGCACCATAGGTGTAAACACACGGGGAACTTTTAAAATGTACATGTTGGGTGCTGCCGTGGCTGTGATCCATCAGCATGTGTTAGAGACAGACGGTGTTGTGGAGGAGGGTGCCAACAACTACCGTAGGCCTCAGAGGAGAAGGAGAGTGTTCAGACCAAGGGTAACCTACCAGGGGCTACAAGACCTGGAGATAGTAGAGCGTTACAGGGTGGATAGGGACACGTTACAGCAAATAGTGGAGCTGTGCCGGCAACGCCTGAGAACAAGAAACAACAGAGGGGAGCCCATCCCAGTGGACACAAAGGTATGTGTAAGCTTGCGAATACTGGCCACAGGTTCCTTTCAAAGGCCAACTGGGGATATAATGGGCATCTCACAGGCATCAGCATCCAGGGTACTACACCAGTTTCTGGATGCCATGTTACCACATGCCAATGAGCATATATACTTCCCCAGATCTCAGGATGAGTTGGCTAGCAATATGCGCCACTTCCACCGTGTGGCACAATACCCGGAGGTACTGGGTGCGATAGACTGTACGCACATACAAATCAAGTCACCACCTGGGGAGCAGGGTAGACGCTACATAAACCGCAAGGGATTCCCCTCCATCAATTGCCAGGTCATGTGCAATGCGCAGGGCATTATCATGGATGTGTGTGCTGGCAGCCCTGGAAGCTTCCACGACTCCCATATCTGGCATGCCTCACAGCTGTACCAGGTATTTGCCAGGGGGGACATCCCACAAGACCACCTTGTGGAGGATGCTGGCTATGCACTGGAGCCGTGGATGATGACCCCCATCAGAAATGCACACACACACATGCAAGAATGCCATAATGAGGCACACGCACAAACCAGAATAATCATAGAGCGTGTGTTTGGGATGTTGAAATCACGGTTCCGGTGCTTGGATACATCCGGTGGAGCCCTGCAGTACTCTCCAGGCACATGTGCCCACATATTCATAGTATGTGCCATGCTACATAATATGATCCTGCGGAAGCAGCTGCTGCAGGGACATAATGGTGAAGGGCCACAAAGCCCACCACAACTGCCAAGGCCAGTCCAGGCACAGAGGGTTCAGGACCATGAACACACTGTGCCAGCCCCAGTAGGCAGACGGAGGCATACCCAATATGCCTATGCCCTGGCAAAGAGGGAATGTATAGCACATACTCTGACAGCATAGGCCCCATGGACTGACACCTCCCTACCTGCACACACAGTGAAATGGACGGCACACAAACATGACCACCCGTAAAGTGTACCGTATGGGTGGCCTCATGTGTGACTCCAACATAGGCAGCCCCCAAACACTGTACACCCAACAGCCAGCGAAGCATGGAATGCCAACACCTGAACCGTTCGCGGGTCCTACAGCAGACGGCGTTGCTGTATGCTGCCACGTTCGCCGCAAGGTATATACATATAAACATGTATATATGTGCATATACTTATATGTAGATAGATATAATTACATATATAGAAATATATGTACACATATACATATAAGTACTACAGGTAAGACAGGGAATCAGAGGGATGTAAGGTGACAGAGATGTAACACGTGAGATCTGTACATAGTATACATAGTGAAACGACAACCTGAGCATCCGGGAGGTTTAACAGAAGAGGATACCGCCAACCATGGAAAGGGCAACATACCGAAATGCATAACCGCGAGTCGGAATGATCGCCAGGCCACAGTACAGTAACAGTACATGCGCGGGTAATACTATGATGATATGAGGGGGGAGGTAGACACCACCACCGGCGATGCGGCCCACGCAGGTACTGTGTGCAACCGTCCCCGTGAGTGCCGTAGTATGTGTATGTGTGTGGTGAGGGTGCCGTGTGTGTCGCTGTGCGAGTGTAATGTGTGTGTCTCTGTAATATGTGTATGTTGGTGCCATGTTAGAGGCAGAGTGGAATAATATGTGTAGGCATACAGTACATTAGCCACAGGCATATGTACACCAGTAGTCCCAAAGTAGTAGTGAGTGATCCACCCTGGCTAGGCGTGTGGCGACATATAACGATGCAAAGTGACAATGTCCCAGAATGTAGCACAGGAATATACCCCACAGGAAATGGAAAGGACGTATGTACTAATCATGACCATATGTATGACACTGATATGCTAATTGCAAAACGATACGTCGGCAAAGTCACACAGCAATAGGTATGTACCGCGGAAATACGTATGTGCTACCTCGGTACTGACCGTGGCCACGTATCGGCCCATAAATACCGCTGTGTGTTCTACAAGTGTCAAACAAGCAATCCCCACCTGAATAGGTGGCAACCACTGGCAAACAGGCCATCCCAAGAACACGACCACAATGACTGTAAATATCCGGGACAGAATGACAAGGGATAGTCGTCACGTACAAACAACCGCTGATATACCACAGATGTGACGGAGGAATACATGCTTGAAGCACACATGCAGGCGATACCAACACCACATGACAACAACACAACCTACACTCCCAGACCAATAGACAATTAACTGTCAACTCCCCAGGCAGGGATGGAGCACACAGACAACCATACCGTGTATGTAGAGATGCAAGGCCCACAACCCGTATCCGTCACCTACAACCTCCGATATCCCCATCGTACATATTAAAGGGATACACGCCGTAATAGCAGCACAAACATACAGGCAGTCAATGACATCTGCATAACCGCAACATCTCGCGTGGGAAACACAATCAACAGCGGATGCATACTTGCATGCGTTGTTTAAAGGAATACAACAGCTATGTTACACATCCGAATGCAAAATGCCATCAACAGACGCCATCAGGACAGGGACACCCACATGTCGAACCTAATACCATACCCAACACACACAATCCACGGCTAACACCACTGCGAATTGTACCTCTCGCCACACATAGCGGCTGCAGTTACACATAACATAACACAATACAGACCATCTCCACAAAGGTAGGGCAAATAGCCAACGCCCAGGTGAGGAATCCAACCATACCCCAGTTACGACGCGTAATGTCCAAATGGAGTAGATGCACAGGTGATATGCGCACAATTACACACTGAGGAACAGCAATTGGTGGGATGAACCCACATGTTGCAGGTATCGACGGATATAAGGATGACTCCCAGGATATTCAAACCGTATGCTCATACCAAACCAGCAGTGTACAACTGAAAGAGTAATAAATAGGAATACCGATACACGGAATGAAAAACGGAACGAAACACCGATAAGGTATTTAGAACACACGATATGTACGGGTGTGTAACGCATGATGTGTATGACGAAGCTGTACTATATGGGAATGGTGTTTGTAAGTAATGATACTTGTCCATAATGCAGAGAGTGGTGAAAGGTGGTTATGTAGTGCTATCCTGCTGAGCATACCAACGACTGTGGACACCGTGTGCACAGCAGTGGGACATCATGTACACAGCCGAGACACCACAAGGGCTGCCACAGGGGGGCATAAGAGAGAACAATGCCAGACCACATGCCGATGCTGGCAGGGGATGTCCAACAAGGAAGTGCCATAGCAGGGGATAGGACATGTATGTATACTGTCACAGCACACATGTGTATGGGCATATACCATCGATGTCATACGTAATGTGCGCCCGACGTGCACGTATGCCTTGCAGTAGGGGATAATATGTCAACTATGTGTAATGTAAAGCTGTCATGGTGGATATGACAGACATTATACACAGTATCACAGGCATATCATGCATAATGGAGGTATTGCCTATTGGTATGTACAATAACAGGATACATTTGGCCTGTAGGTATGGGACAGAGTAGTAGCATCATAGCCATCCGAAATGGAAGGAACACCAAGTAACCATGCCCAAACGGTCTGTAGCAGGGGCATTGTGGGCAACAATGAAGTCTGGCAGGTCCATGTGTAAACACATGTGCAGTGTACACAGTAGTGTCACCTCCCCATGGTAGTGTCCTGTGAACAGCAGAGGCAGGTGTCAACTGCATGTTTACACAGTACTGCTGCTGTGGTGGTACCATGACTACGTGTCACTCAAACAGCAAGGGAGCTATCACATGAACAGTGCCACTGTGTGTCCATGTGGGATGTGCACAGGACCTATGTTCCACAGCATGGTGTGTGTTGTGTCTGCGGAAGTAACACAGAAGCCCAGCCCATGCAGTGTGGCATGTGTGCACATATCCATGAGCAGTCCGTTCACACTGCCCACTGCAATTGTCATGTATGAGGAGTATATGCATCAGTAATGCGGAGGACATGGTCCATGTCAGTGCAGAAGACACCCCTGTGTATGTGGTATGCAGATGTGTACAGATGTGTTTTCCGTCTGTCAGCTGCATATGTAAACTGTCCAAGCCTGGTACACATCGTGGCATGACAATGCTGTGCCATGTAAAGTCGTATTCGTTGTGGAAGGTACACCATAAATGTGGTATTGTACCCTTGACCGTGTGTAGATGTGTGTATGCCACAGGTACAATGGCTACCTATGTACCAGCATCACACACAGTACAGATAGGTGTGGCCCTGCATAAGTGTATCCATGCCACAGTGGAATACGGTAACCACAGGACCGTGTGGGGTATTTGTGTGTACAGCAACCATTTACAATGTGATATGCATGTACGGGGCCAGTATCCATGTGATAGTCAGTGGGTGAATGTTGCTATGCAAAGGTGATGTGCATGCACCATGTGTCATGCATCCTGATGCCATGACACCCACATGATGTATCTGCCACACTGACACCCATATGGTCATTATCGGTATGAGCTGGTGGAGCTATAATGGCGCCAGGTATGTAGATGTGGGATATCTAGGCATGGACAGTACTCTGTGACAGCATGTTGTGTATGTAAGCAAATACTGAACATGAGGGGCCCCATGACTGAGGACTGTGTAATGCCATATGTACCTGACATGTAGTAGGTACTATGATATGCTTGCACCACTGTGTGTCCTGTCCAGGAGTTATATAGCCTAACATCCTGAGACACAGGGTATGATGTGCAGGTGGATGTGTACGTTGCCAAGACCAGAACGTGGAATGGTGCTGAAGGGCAATGTGAGGACAACATCTGATGTGTTGCCCTCCGTACCACCCCAACCACCCATGCAATGGTACGACAGGTGGGCAGCATGTGTATGTGGCGTGCCGTGGCACACAGAAGCCCAACAAGGGTGCCAGGAAAGGCATGGAGGCCCTCAATGTGTGGGTGAAGCACGTTCGTGAGGATGTGCCCCAGTGCCATACAGAATGGTCCAGTCATGGCTGTATGAATGCAGTCCCACACGTGCAATGCAGTGCCACCCATGGGTAGTGCGATAGATGCAGCTGTGCGGTGGTCAAGGTACACAATTTCTGACAACAGGCTAGCAGTGAATATAGTGGGCTGGTGTGGAGACACATACCAAACAGGTTGGCGGGACATAACAGCTAGGGACATCGGAAGGTGACATCGGGCCAGTGTCCCAGGACATAATGTGTGCATGTCAGTACCATGTATGTGTCCACAGGGACACTATGATGTCCATGTATGGATTGCAACCCTGTAGTGAGTGAGAGTGTGTATTGTTGGTAAGTACACCATCGCCTGGCACGTTGCCAACATTATCTCGGTCTGCAATGCCTGGGTGACTATTGTATGTGACATTGAATGTGGATGTAGCCAAACAACACAGACATACCACCACACTGCCTGAGGCCCCACACTGCAATGTGCGGCAGTCATGTGTAGGTAGCTAGTCTTGGAGCATGTGATGGACCTTGAGGACCCACCATGGCTGACAAGTGATGCACCCCACACATGTGAATATACACCACCATGCAACAGCCTGCACATGTGCCCATACATCAGATGTGCATGGAACATGACCACCACCGTGGTGCCTGTGAAAAGGTCAGTACCGCCATGTCTCTGTGTGGAATAGCATGGTCCCTACCATTGTGTACATGCTACGGAAGTGCACTGTGGTATGTGTCAGCATAGGTATGTACACTGTCCATCTGCCGGGGTGTCATGCCACTAACAACTGCTGTCAGCAGACGTCAGTAGTACTGGCTGTAGTACACATGTTCCGTGTATGCTGCGATGGGTGTGTGTCCAGGGTGTGGCTAGCAGGGCCGTGAAGCATATGTGTTCATCCACCAAAGGGGGGATAACCCCAGGTGCAACACACCAGACACATGGAGGTATTGTGCATGCTGAGGGTAGTGTAGGTATGGTATGTGTTGTGTAATGTGTCATCCAGCTGGGTGGAGTGCATGCCTCAAGCATGTGTAGGTACATGGGTGTCCATTCTAGGGAAGTGTGAGTTGCTGTCAGCACATGGCAGTATCAGCTGTCTGAGGCCCAATGTACAGTATAACAACACAGACAGCATGTAACCTGTGGTGTACAATGTAAACTCTGTTGCATGTTACAATGTGTCTAGCAGTCACAAACATGGGTATCTGCACATTGAGCACCTATGATGCATTGTGTTTGGCAACTATCCAGGATGTGTGCAAAACACTGTGTGATGTGGGATCTCCTCACCTGTGTGTGTTGCAGTCCAGGTATGTGCCTGGGAGGTATGATCCGTGTACAATCTGTACTTGCAGGCGTGCTGCGCAGAGCATGGAGGCAGGTCCCAGTCACTGCAGATAAATGTGTGTGGTGCACTAGTGTGTGTGCCTTGCTTGTGTGCAGCACAGTGGAAGGTGCAAGCATTGTCCCACATGACCCCATGCCGTGCCTGCCTGCTACAGCCCTGCTGGAGACAGTCATGTGACACCGCCACAGAGGCAGTATAGCATGTGAAGATGTACATGTGTGCTCCACACCCCAGGCAGATGGCTGCAGGTCATGTGTGCCACAGCAGTGTGGTCGACCAGGACTGTCATAGCGGTCAGATACCACATGCCTGTATAAGTACAGTATGAGCATAGGCACCTGTTGCAGTGACACAGTAGGTCAATGTACATTGTCCCTGTGTTCAGACCACTGCCTACTGTACACTTGGCTAGACACACACCCAGAGGGTGAATACACCGGTGAGCCATCACATGTCCCAGTACACGTACCCTGTGTAATGCCGTCACAGGGCGGTCACAATAACACATTGAATGAGAGATATGTTGTACCAGGTGATGTGTCATGTGTGCATATGTTGAGTTGCACAGCTGTTCACACGTCCGCAACATAACAGTGCATGATGCCTAGTGTAACATGATGTGTGGAACTGCACTGTGATCCACAACAGGGTCATCTGAGACAGGTGTGTTGTGAATGGTGTAACCCATGGTTCCATGGGATATACACCGGTGCTGTTGGCTGCCATGCTGGGGGCCACCAGTGGTGCCTACAGTGGTCATACAGACATACTGCACACATTGTTCTGGCAGGAATGTCCATTGTTGGAGATGATGTGTTACTACGTGAAGGTAGGTGTGTGTTGTGAATGTTACCCATCCAGATGTGACCATCAGGTGCAGTCATGGTTGTCGACAGCATCACACCCATCCACAGCTGTCAGCACCCTGTCCCCAGAATGGGTGTCAGCCGCCCTCGTACTGTGTGACCTATGTGCAGATGGCGGAACACCTACTACTGGCTGGCTAACAGTGTCATCTAGGAAGGCTATGTGATGGCTGGAATACACTGTTATAATGTATAATGATGGTATCCCAATGAAGTACATGGAATCACATAAAGTAAGCCATGGCTGGCATATAAACCATGTACAATAATGACTGTGTGACAGACACAAACAATGTGGAGCCATGTTGAACATGCACCCATGAGAACACCAACTGAGGTATGTTGCACATATCGATGTACAACTGTCAGCTATGGGCACAGCATGGATGCAGACGCATATCCCCCACAGGCAGTACCACGCCATGTAGGTAGGGGGGCATTGCATGACTACATGTGACAGTCGCTGTACCGCCACATGTACTGCATATCCATCATATAGGGGTAGCAGTGGTACGTGACTGTTGCACATGCCTGTACATATGACCATGTCCCACAGGATATGTGTTACGTGTGTACAACACCTGTAGTACCGTCATCAAGCTGTGAAGTGTATGGCTGCCAGTGTACATGTGTGACATGTTGTGCAATGGGTGCAAAGGTACGCAGTAGTGCATTGCATGCCCACATGTCCCACACAGGTGCATAGACTGAACATACAATACAAAGAGGGTGTTGGATCATAGCAACCCAGAAGAGGAGATGGGTACGGGTAGCAACCCACCACCACCTGTCCGGCTAAGGTGTGCATGTCCATGACACATTAGCACCTGAGATGTTAGCAGTACAGCTGTACAGGGCGGCATGCATATTCGATCACTAATACCCCTGTGTGTTCCACCACTGGCCTGTTGACAGACAGACACCAACACAATGTGCATCATTGACATGTGCACAGCACATCACCGCTGGCTACTGTAGAACAGGTTCACCTTGTAGACATGTGCACAGAACATCTGCGCCAGCCACAGTCAAACACAGTATGTGTTGAACCCCACCATCATTGTAGCCCATGCCACAGACAGATGTTCATGCATCTGTGTATGTAAGGCTGGGAATGCCCCTGGCCAAGCAGCATAGCTGTGTCAGTGTTGCAAACAACATACTGAATGGGCTGGGTGTGTGAGGTGTGCATCATACGTGTATGGTCCGATGGATGATACCATCAGTGCCCCTGCTATGTGAACATCCCTGTCCCCATAGATGGATACCTATGCCGTGCCCAACACCACGGTCCCTGTGGGAGGGATGGTGCTGTGTGGTGCACCTGCTGACATGGCGGTGGCAGCAGGCACTGGATGTAGACATATGTGGTACCCATGTCAGGCCAGGCTACCATCCATGTGCACGGGATATCATCGTGTGGGCACATACAGCACTGTGTTGAACAATATCACAGCACATAGCACCTGTCAGGGGTAATGTGTATGCATGGATGTGCGATACCAGCATGCACCATACACCCCCCCCACCAATCAGCATGCTGCCTACCTTGCAGAAGGCCATTGTCCACACCATGATGATAGACATGTGTAATGTCCATATACACATAGCAATGACATATGGAATGGACAGCCACCCTCCCAATATCAGTACCCCCCAGGTGTGACACATCCCTGTGCCATGTATGTGACATACCCTGTCATACCATGCAGCCCTGTCCAGCAAGGCTGCATGTGCTATCACAGTCATACATGGTGCGATGGCCAAATGGCACTTGCACTATCAACCGTCCAGAGCAGTAATGTGGCACTGATGCACCTTGTGGTGTCACAGGTGCTGTGTGTTGGCTGTACAACATGCGCACGCACATGCTATGTATGACCATCCTTGCTAATGTCATATGATTACACAATGTCCCATGTGTATCACACATGCAATACAGGTGAGCTGTGGCAGGTTGTCCAACACCTGTACAGTGCTGTGTAGATGTACATGGCACAACACATGCATGTACAGGTGTCCAGGTGTATGTGTGCAGTGCCACCGCTGATGTCCATAATGGCTGCATCCGTGATGCCTAGTGACATATACACAGCATCCAGTTGAACAGTAGAACTGTGTGCACATTGGGACATGTGCCAACTGGTATGAACACAGGTGCAGGCAGGTACACATGTCCACAGCAGGTTACCATCAACATGGTGTGTGTACAGTGTGATGAGTTGACACACAGATATGATATGATACCCGCTGCTTAACGGTGTGACAGCAACACGTCAGCTGTGTCAGTGCCATGATGCATCGCAGAGATTACTGTGCAGATGTTGTACATGTCATAGCAATGTATGTCCAGCGGTATGCCAGTACATCAGTGTAAATGTGACCTGTCACCATCATTATGTCTTACAGATAATGCCTCGTTCACGGCTGCCAGCCTTCAGCTGCCAGGAGGATGACGTAATCATACCATTGCTCCATGACAACTATGACCTGCTATTCAGCCATGTTCCACAGCAAGCACAGCAGCGGGATGACCTGTGGCAGGATATGCGCAGGAGGGTGAACGACGTGTGTGGCAACAACCGCACCTACCAGCAGATACACCGACACTGCACGGACCTAATACGGCACGCAAAACAGTGTGCCGCTGCAATCGCCAGAGAACAAGGCGGAACAGGTGATGGGCCACCAACCCAGCCCCCACTCACACACATGGAGGAGCTCCTGGCCAGTCTGGGGACACCCAGGGAACATCATGCAGAAACACTCGCTGCCATCGTGGAGGTGGGTGTCTCCCAACCAACGAGCCTGGAGCATAGCCCTCTGGATTGTGACACCTCCGACTTGTATGGGTGTATGTCACATGGGCCACCACAGGGATGGGTACACGATGCCCATCACACACAATTGTCCATGACCCAGTCAAACATGGCCATGGGTGATACCTACAGGCATGTTGCCACACAGTACATCTGGAGTGGATAGACACTGTTGCACATTGTCCACACATAGTGCGATCATAGCTGTAGTGGACCACCTGTACATTTGATGTGGTACACCAGACAACCGGAATGCCTGTCTGCAGCCACCGGAGGTGCCACCAATGTCTACCATATATGTGCTGTGGAACAGCATGACTATGTTGCAGACATGGCAATGCAATGCGTCCATGTTATGCATCGCACAGAAACATACCTGTGTCCTGCTGCCATGCAGTGGCACAGTGCCTGTACTCCCCAATGTACAGCTATGTACACGGCTCACACCAAACACACCTGCACAGACATCTTTGTTACACATGCATTCTATCTGTAGCCTGTACACATAACACTGCACTGTGAGGTCCAGTATGATGCAGTGCATGTGGTGGGACACCATTGTCACATGTACACATGTTATCGCACACGTTGGCAGAGTACATGTCAAAGTGACGCCAGCCATGTGTACTGTTAACTTGCCTGTGGCCACACAGTGTATCACGGTGATGCATGCAAACTACCATGAATGTGTGTACTGCATGCCTACTGAAATGACACCTGCTTGATGTAGTGTGCACCCCAGGGCAGTATGCATACTACCACTATTAATGTCAGCCTGCATTCACTGAGCTGTGGTGTGGGAATGCTGCATGCCATCTGCAATATCACATGCATGATGTGTCTGTGTGTGTGTGTCTGTGTGTGTGTCAGTGTGTGTGTGTCTGCATGTGTGTGTCTGCGTGCGTGTGTGTGTCTGTGTGTGCGTGTGTGTGTGTGTCTGTGTGTGTGTCTGCGTGTGTGTGTGTGTGTCCGCGTGTGTGTCTGCGTGTGTAATGTATCTTACAGTATGTCTTTGTATTCACAGGTGGTGTAGGTGCGTTCCCCTCCTGCGGTCCATCTGATGCTGGTGTCCCCACAGATACTAGCGGTGATGACCATATGCATGAGGCACAGGCAGGGTTGTCAGGGGCAGAAGCTGTGCCATTGGTTACCATCCCACCTATGTCCCCTTCATCTCCGCACACGGTTCTGATGCCGACACATACCACATCACCGTTGCCCGTAGAGGAAGGACAGTCAGCGTCTGTTGGCATTGAGCAGGAATGTGTGGTGGCTACAGAAGGTGCGGGTACACACCATGTTGCCAGTGTAATGACTGGTGATGTGCCACACAGGCATGTGGCTGGTGCTGCTCGTAGGAGGACCTCTGGCAGACATGCACCTGCTGTACAGGGTGCAGCAGCTGGTATCACCAGACGCATGTTCCAGACTGTAATGGCGGGACAGGCACGTGCTGAACGGCAGAACCAAGAAGGGCAGAGGCTGCAGAGGGCCGCAATCCGTTCCCTAAATGAGAACATCCAGTCATTGGAAAATGCTCAACAGCAGATTGCTAATGTACTGGATAGGCGATTAGGTGAGATGGTTGGAATCCTCGACCGAGGCATGTCAATCTGCGAGCGTGAGCTGTCTGTGCTGGAACACCTGGTAGGGGTGAGGCGTAGGACACGTGGCTGTAGGCCAGCAACACCACCTAGTGTAGGTCGACGTGTGCGTGCCACCTCTCATGCCCACTCACACAGTGCCAGTAGCAGCAGCAGTGCAGCTGGTGCTACACCAACCACTCAGGACACAGCAGGCCACATGGACGTGGCCCTGGCCGGTCCCAGCGTGGACATGGTTCCAGCAGACATGTGTCATCGGAGAGTGGCCACTCCATACCTCTACCCGGTAGTGCCCGTGCGACCCCAGGCAGACACGGGTCACGTGGCCGCAGATGGACACAGTGAGCCGTACAACCTGCACTGTACAGTCTGGGGCTGCCAACTATACCCCGTGTAGGCATCACAGATGGCTGAACTGTGTACACACATACCCACACACAGCAGACACAACTGTAGGGCTCCACCACATCCACATGCATTCTGCACAGTCATGCCCAGTAAATGCACCGGCCCTTACACACACACATGATGTCATCCATTGGTACAGCCTATGCCCCTGGCACACATATAACCCTGTGCATATGATGAAGCCTCTGCCGCATCACTGTCATCTACACCATCGGTGCACAGTTATGCAGATACATTCTGATGCACAGGGTGGACAAGATAGTGAGAGGTGTATGTGATACCTGTGTACGCATAGTGTGTGATGTGTATGTTGCAGTGGTTGTGTATGACAAGTGACAGGTGCGTATGTGACGTGGGTGTGTACTGTCATCATGCAGCAGCATACCATGTAGTGCAGGTGCAGCATACATTGAGCTGTGTACACGGTATGTGTCACGGTTACATGTGTAGCACCATGTTGGTTCTGTTAACCTGTATGCCTCATATGGTGTACTTGCATGTGCCTACTGGGAGCACTGTTATCAGTCCCCCACGTGTAGCTGTGGGTTACCCACAGGCACATCTGGCAATATCAGCATACCACAGGTACCCGCAACCTGCCTGGACACCTACATAGGTACATAGGTGCATAGATACATACCAGGCTATGTGCCCTATGGCATGTGTAAGGCTAGCCAGAGTGTGTGTGGCTTTCACCACCCCTTAGGATGAGGATACTATATCCATTGGTCTGCTGTCCCTCTGTCCAGCAGTGACACAGAGATGATGCCTGGGGCATACCTACGATCTCCCATCCACATGTCAGGATTACTCTTGGACAGAGTCAGTGAGGGGCTCTGCTTCACAAGGGCTGGGAATCTGTTCCATGGTGTAGGGAGTCTTTGGGCAATGAACCTGTCCCTCCAGCACGTCCTATTTATGTCCGTGTTGAGGTTTCTGTCAGTTGCTCTCGTGCCCGTGGTTGTTTGGATCCTAGGAGGTGGAACATGTCCATGACACCCAGGTCGGACATGGCCGTGTATGTCAGGCACAGATCACCTCGGAGCAGACGGTATGAGAAGGTATACAGCCGGAGTCCCCCAGGTGGCCAGCATGTGACATATGTTTCAGCACCTTTATCCCTGTGTTGTGGAATGTTTGAGGTCCTTCCGAGTGCTGCAGGTGTCAGGTTAGGTACATTCCAAATGTGGCGTTGTACCCAATCATTGGTCTGATGCGTGAAGAGTACAGGGGTACAATGACCTCCCCTGATGTGGATTTGAATCCCTTCATGACCAGGTGGGCACAGTGGAATGTCTTCCCAACCACATTGGCAATGTGAGTGTCAAGAGAGGTTACCGACAGGTCTGGTACCCATGTCCCTGATCACATCCACCATGTTTAATGGATTACCACCTATGTGGTAATTCGGGGTGAACATGTCTTTCCCAAAGGGTAGGTCTATACCTTCCCTGGCATGTAGCTTCAGGCCATGACTCTGGCACCAGTTATCCATTTCTATGAGACCTCAGGTGGATGTCCGTGTCTGATGGGGTGTTGAGTATGGTGGCCGGTTTGCAGTCATCTGCATACCTTGTCTGCCACAATCCCCCTATGTTTGCATGCACGTTGGAAAGTTGAATGCCGAACTGGAGGGGGCCCAGGACTGAGCCCTGTGGGCCACCACTCGGGACCAGCTTGGAGTCTGACATGGCACCAGGAACACTAACCCTGTGGGTGTTGACCTCCATCCGGTTGGCACCCCATCATGTGACATATGTCTCTACATCTACGCTGGTGAGCCTTTCTATGATGCCCATGTGGAGTGTGGTTTGAACGCTGTTGCCAGGTCACGGTAGTCTGTGCAAACCGACGTACCCCCATCAATGGCCTTAGTGACTCCTCCAAACAGGTTGACCAGGTTCAGGAGGCAGGATCTGCCCTTGACTAAGCCGATGTGGGTATGTTCCAGTATTTGTCGTTCCCCAATGTCTTTATTTATGGGCTCCATTATGGACCCCTCCATAGCTTTGCAGACAAGGCTTGTCAAGCTTATAGGGCAGGGATGTACAGAGTCCATAGGAGCACTGCCTTGGTGGAGTGGGACCACAGTTGCCGTATGCCATCCATCGGGTACATAGCCTGTAGTAAGGCTAAGATTAAACAGCAGCCTTATGTGCGGGGTGAGGCCCTCATTGAGGTTGTGTAGCACACAGCCGGGGACAGCATCTGGTCCCATTGATGCTGTGTTCACTGCTTTACAGATATCAGCCCTCACCTGGGCATTCGAGATGTTTGGGAGGCTAGACTCTGGTGGGATAGATACGTCCCCTCTTGGGGGGGAGGGAGGGTAGATGTATGCACGGAACCTGTCTGCCAGTTTGTTGGCAATGTCTGTGGGTTCAGTGATCATTGTACCATTCTGGACTAATTCCGAGCATAACTGTGTGCTTCCACCCATGTTCCTACCATAGCTTAGGAAGGCCTTATGGTTGTCTTATGTGTCCTTTGCAAGTCCAGTCCCACAGGCGGTCTTGGATGATTGTATGTGTGATCGTATGCTAACGCCAGTATTAACCAGTGATGCCTTCCCTGGTAGTGATATTGCTCTGTCATGTAGTAGCTTTCACCTCTTGTTGTACGGTTTGTTAATGGCTGGGGTCCACCAGACCATGTGCCTGCCTTTGGTGGACAAGGTCCTGATGTTATCAGGGATCGCTTGATCCAGACATTCCTGGGGGTGCTCATAGAAGGCATTTGTAAGGGTTTCAGCAGTGTGGCCTGTGTTTACCACTGGCATGGAGGCCTTGTAGGGTACCACACCAGTCGTATGACGTGTGGGGTTCGCTGTGGAGAGGTTTTCACTGTGGTCTCCCTTGCCAGTGTTGGGTGCAGGATGCGGATCTCCAGTGAGTTCACTATATGGTCTGACCTCACCGTTGAGGGATGTACATCCTGTGTGGAGCATGTCACCCCCATGTGTGATGATCAGGAGTACTATAGTTCCTCCCCTTGTGGGTATGGTGCATGGTTGTTCCACAGCATTCGGGTGTATGAACACCTGGAACCTTTGGTGTAGGGTGTTGTGTCCTGGGTAATGTTCCCGGTCTATGTATGGGTGGTTGATGTCACCCAATATGATGGTGTTGTGAGAGCATTCATACTTCCCAGTGTCTTCAGGAAGGCTGTGCGGGTATCCTGGGTTTGGGAGGGTGGTCTGTAGCATGCAACAAACTGTAGGGCAGTCCTACCCATGGTTAATTGCACCTGGATGGTCCCCGCTGCTACGTGCATTTCTGCCAACCTGGAGGTGTGGGTATCCTTCATGGAAATGGAGACTCCCCCTCCTTCTGTGTTTGGTCTGGGTTATGGTCCTGAACGCATGATATGAGGTAAGACCTGATAGTGCTGGGGTGCTCTCAGGAGCCCTGAACAATGTTTCACCTCACAGCACTGACATCGATGTCCTCCATACTGAGGAGGGCATTTGAGGGTGTGCATCTTGGGCGTAGACTACTGGCACTGAGCAGTATTACCCTTTCTTTTCTCCATGTTTGTAGTCTAGGGTGGTAGGTTTATCATTCCAGCCTTGCCTGCAGTGGGCACTGTGGGGGTGGCAGGAGCCTTAGCCAAACTCCTGAAGACCAGGGGCGACAGGTGCGAGCCATCCCTTGCGAAGGGGCGTGGCATGCCACGCATGTCATCCCAGGCAAGAGGAAATTGGATCCCCTCAGACTGACACCGGTAACCAGGCAAATTATCAAGGGTGATCATTTGGAGGCAGTATTGTGGCATCATACTTGATGAGGGTGGGATACTGCCCAGGGTCAGGGACGTGCTGGCCTTGGCTACACAATCTGAGAGCCCCTCTATGTCTCCTTTCATGTATCCCAGGGTGGCATGTCTCCGGTCGTTGACACCAGCATGGACAATGTCCGCGTCATACTTGTACATGCTGCGGAGTGACCTGAGTGCGTGTGTTATGTGGCGGATTCCAGCGCCCGACAGGCAGCCTACTGTGATCATTCCCTTGTTCAGCCTGGTGGGTGGGACGTCAGTGTGTTTGACTGTGGCGTCACCCATTACAAGTGTGTCTGGCATTGTGTGTGGCCTTTGGGGCTGTGACTGTTTAGCACACTGACGTTGAGAACTATGTGTTGCATGTCCTATGTCTTGTGGAGGCAGTTGCTTGGATGTCTGCTTCAGAGGCCTCATTAGGTTCATTACATGTTTCAACAGTGCCTCCGAGTATGTCTTAGTGTGTTCATGTGTTTGTTTAGCATTTGTGATAGTTACATGTGACACTGGGTTTGTGGTGTGCATGGTGTCCTTCCCCTCCCGTTTGGTCTTGCCAGTCATGGTTTGAGAGAGCTCAGCCCCCTGTCTGGCTATATAGTTGCATCTCTCACATGTATTATGTTTAGTGGGGGAGGTGCAGCTTGTCCGTGTCCATGAGGCACCTGTAACATTGCCTCAGGACACCCAGATTCACCATCTGAACAGGAGAGGTCGCTAGCAATTGACCCTTCGACATGCCAGAGAACGTGAATGCATTTGCTGTGTAACTGGGTCAGAAGGCACCTATAGGGAAGTGAGTACTCAAGGGGATTCTAGGCTAGTGTAGTACTCCATCTAGTATACATGTACTTTACCTATGTAGGAATACTATGGGAGCAGGTGCTGAGCTTTTGTGATAGAGAACAGACAGTTGAGATTGCAAGGAGAGAGGTTCTACATGTAAACCTGCGGAGCACGGTGCCAGATATAGTGTAACGTTGCTTACACGGTACATGACGCACATGTCCACACATATACTGCACCTGACGCCTGTGGTCAGTGCCACAGGCTACGGTGGACAGAGACATCACATACATGGCATGACACAGTACAGGTAAGGTGACATTCTGCAGGTGTCGTACACAGTGTGCTGGCAACTGACCGCAGGTGTCACCTGTCAGCTGTGGTGCACGCTGTGCAGAAGTTGGATGCTGTATCGGTACAGGAATATGTCCGCAATCACGGGGTATACACCACTATGGCACACACCCCATTGTGCACAGATGGGGACACCTGCTCATGTGGTCGGCACCCTCACAATACAATGCACCCACACGCCATGTCAGAGGGGGCGGTCTTGCACAGGTGGCCAGTAAGGCTCACAAGTATGGCATTGACAGGGTTGTACAATGCAGCACCAGTACGGGATGGTCACCCTGTGTGGTTAGTGTCCAGTCACAACACTATATCTGCATACACTCTCACAACAGGCAGCAGACATACACACATGTTGACACACTGACATGGTGGTGACCACACATGTCTACACGGAGGGACGACGTGTTGCATGTACTGCACCATCCAAATCCATGCACCCCACACTGAGGTATGTACAGATCTCTACCATGGTGTACAGTGATGTGTGGCACGTGGCACATAGTCCCCCTGATCTGTGGCATACATGGGCACACATTCCTGCACACATTTTGGTGCTAGGTATGCCACACCTGCTATATGGGATATGTGCAGGCGTGCAGCGGTATGTGGTGCATCCTGCGTAGCACCACTGTATCTGGCAGCTGTGCCAATATATGCACTTGGGAGGTGGTAGGGGTTACAGTGGCCATGTGACATGGTCGATGACACATGGCCGATGGGTATGCATTATGGCAGCGCTGTCATGTAAAGGTGACATAGCAGACTGTATGCACATGGCAGGGTAGGATGGTGTGTGACACACCTGTGACCAACACCTGCACACATGCATGTGGACAGGTGTTTAAACACATGGTGTACACACATACCGCCATGGGTGCTGTTACTATGCCACCATATGATGGCCCCCATGATGGGTATGCATGTGGTAGGGGGTTGCAACTGTGTTATGGACATCGGACACCACTCATGCATGGCTGCACCGTGCACAGTACACGTGTCACATGTATCCCCTGTTGCCATGTGTGTATGCATTGCTACGTTGTGACATGTGTGTCGACATACATGGAACATGGACTGTGGTATGGTATCACAGCTGTCAGAGGCAAACTGTACAAAGGTATGTGTCCCAGTCAACACCGCTACTCCCTGTATATCATCAGTGAAATAATCCATGGCATCAGCAATGCAGTGGAGGCAGTCATGGATGTCAGATTGCTGCATCCATAATCCTGAGCATCCATCTGGTGTTGAATTCAGAATGTGCCTATGCCTCCAAGATGGATTGAAACATGCGGTGAGTTACCTGTGATGTGACACCTGTGACAGTTGGTGGATGGACAGCAGTCATCCTTTGAGCATCCCTGTCAATCTGCCTGTGTGGGACCTCACCAGCTGTCTGGCTATGGCCAGTGTCTACATTCACTGATGCCATAGTTGCCACATTGTTCTGTTGAAAGTCACCATCCTCTGACTGTCTGATATCTGTGGCCTCAGGGGACTGGGTATGTGTGTACATACTGAATGTGTGCAGTGACAATGGGGGAGGAAGTGGAATGTCAACTCTTAGGACAGATTCAGCCCCCGACAACACCATCTGTCCCTGACTATTGCCAATATCATCATTAGAGTCCGATGAGACACTAACATCACGTTGTGAGGGGGGACAAACTCCAACTCCCACGTTCACCTGTGAGGAAGAAGACAAAATGAGTACATTACTACCTGCACTATTATGTATGGTAATATACACAGACACATACAGGTGAGGTGCCACAACTGCATTATACATCCCACATCTTATTTTTGATCCCATACACAACACACAAACACACAACAACATACACAGACAAGACAGGCCATTTATAGCATGCACTGCAGCTACATACAGTTAATGTTGCTAGTACAATACACTTATGGGATAAACAATATGACAGTGTATCTGATAGAGCTACACCTAAAATCCAGTGCACCTTTCTAGAGCATAATATGCCAGTTGTAGTATCCATGCCTCAGGTATGTACCATCTCCCTTATGTGTATGAACAGGCATCTTGGAGTGATTGCCTTCTGCATAGTCCTTCTTAACAATAAGTGCAAATGTCTTAATGCTCCTGCAAATACTCAGCTGTGATTACCCATTCTATGAACATCAGTTAACTGCTCCAAAATGGCACATACAATTATTCTCCTCTGGCTAAGCATAGCAGTTATGCCTAGTGCAACATGGCAGCCCTTAACATTCTTAGGGTATATATGATCTGTCAAACAACAGTAACACACTTACCAGGTACAGGACCTCAGATTCCGGCCACACCTAATGTACCTATGAAAATATGAGGGAAAGGTATTGTCAGCAATACCAAATGTTGCATTGTTACAAGGCAATACTTGCGTATATCCACATGTACATTAGTTACTGCCTACATTGCTGGCAGTCTAAGTATGTGTGCACAACTGTGCTTTAAAACCAACCCCCAAATGGAGATAGACCACACAAGAACTGACACAGTATTACACTGATAAACAGTAAGCTTACCTGGACATCTTCTCTGCTCTGGATGCTGTGGCACCCAACTCCAGGATGTATGGGGTGATGGATGGCTGGGAGCTGATGGCTGATCTCAGGTTCACCAGGAATTCCTCTGTGGCTGAGAGTAGTTGTTTTGTTGCAGGCCCTCCACCTGTGTCAGCACATATTCTGGCCACAGCAGCTGCCCTTTGCAGTGCAGCATTGACTATGTCTGTGGCCTGGTGTCGGAGCTGCTCATAGGTCCTGTCCTGTTGGCCAGCTTGGTTCACTACCATGACAAGGTTAGCCCACAGTGCTGCACATTGGTCATGATGTTGGTGACTCCTGGACAGAAGAATGTGATGATGCAGTCTGACGCCATCCAGGATAACATTATTTTCTGCAGCTGTAAATGGTGGATGTCTCCTGTGATACATTGTCCCTGACAGACAACAAAAGGGGAACATATCACAGGACCAGATACCTGGACATCCAATATGTACTGACCCTGCACAACCAAAATAGGCTGGACTATCCACCGCTACTTCACACATCATGCCCCCAGTCTATCAACACACTACATGTGTGGCTATCACCAAGATAATAGCAATGCAGGCTATGTCCCTGAGTGCTGTGACAGAGTCTGTTGTATGTCACCTGCTGTATGTCTCTACACATATCACTGCAGTCTACTGTGGTGTGTCCCCTACGGGCAAAGTCCCACTACTATGTCATACAGCCACTGTTAGATAAATAACTGTGTGCTTTTACAACAACTATATGGGGACAGTCCAGCAACACCAGTGTGCCACAATGACAAACAACAATGCAAACCTGCTGTAGTACATCTTCCCTGTAGGCATCATACCTCTCCACTACACAGATGTTTTTGGAATGTGAACATGTGCCTCATAGATGTGGTTCTTTTTTCACACACATGTGGATGTCTGACAAATGGTTGGCCAATCAATTTCAGTTGTTGTCAGAATATAGAGAATCTGGCTGTCACATGCCAGACCCCTCAGAAAACACTTATGCTATAGAAACATCTGTTAGTCTATTCATGCTCTTACTTTGTATGGGCAATATGTTTACTCTGTTGCTGGGTTTTGGCCTATGTCCCCCCATTAATTATGTCTATGACCTGAATTCCTGCTGTAAGGGGTTGACAGGTATGTATGTACTTAGGTATCCCAAATAAAACCAAGACCCATTCCTCCAAAGGCAGATGTCCTGTCTGGTGAACCCCAGCCATAAACAAACTATACAATAGAAGGAGGAAGCTACTACAAGATAGAGCAAAATCCCAAAAAGGGAAGGCATCTCTGATCAGTATTAGCAAAAAACTACGGGCACTCATAAAATCGTCTAAGGCCAGCTTCGAGAGAAAAATTGCACAGGACACTAAGGATAATCACAAGGCTTTCTTTAGTTATGTTAGGAACCTGGGTGGGAATTCCCAGATATGCTCAGAATTAGTCCAAAATGACAAAAAATACACCGAACCCACAGACATTGCCAACATCCTAGCTGACAGGTTCAGCGCAAACTTCTCTCCCCACTCCCCACCAAAAGGACAAATATCTATCCCAGCAGAGTGCTGCCCCCCCTGACATCTCAGATGCTCAGTTAAGAGCCGACCTCTTCAAAGCAAAAAACACAGCATCAATGGGACCAGACGATGTCCCGGGCTGCGTCCCACATGAACTCCAAGAAGAGCTAAACCCAAACCTAAAACTACTGTTCAATCTCAGCCTTACTACAGGATATGTACCCAAAGAGTGGTGTACAGCAACAGTGGTCCCTCTCCACAAAGGTGGTGCCTCAACGGATCCTGGAAACTATCGCCCCATAAGCCTGACTAGCTTGGTCTGCAAAGCTATGGAAAGGATCATCATGGACCTCATAAATAAAGATATTGGGGACCTACAGACACTGGATCCTACCCAGTTCGGCTTTGTTAAGGGCAGATCCTGCCTCTTAAACTTGGTCGATTTCTTTGAAACAGTCACCAAGGCCATTGACGAGGGGAAGGTGGTCCACACAGCCTACCTGAACCTCGCAAAAGCCTTCGATACAATACCCCACTCGGGCATTATAGATAAGCTCACCAGCTTAAATATAAACCTCTACATCACTAGATGGGTTGCAAACTAGCTCAAGGACAGAACCCACATTGTTAGAATTGCTGGAGCCATGTCAGACTCCAAACCAGTTACAAGTGGTGTCCCACAAGGCTCAGTCCTGGGACCTCTCTTGTTCGGTATATATTTCTCGGAGGTACAGGCCAACACGGAAGGACTGTGGCTGACAAAGTTCGTAGATGACTGCAAACTGGGCGCCATAATAGACTCTCCAGCTGACACAAGCATCCCCCAAAAGGGCCTCATAGAAACAGACAACTGGTGCCAGAGCCATGGCCTCAAGCTAAATGCCAAAAAGTGTATAGTCATCCCCTTTGGCAAAAACAAAGTGCCCACAAATTACCACATATGTGGTAATCCATTAAGTACAGTAATTAGGAACCTGGGGACCCACGTTGATAGCAATCTCTCATTTGACAACCACATGGCCAAAGTGGTTAGAAAAACATTTTATATAGCCCACCTAATCATGAAGGGATTCACATCTAGATCAGGGGAGGTCATCATGCCTCTTTACTCATCCCTCATCAGGCCCATAATTGAGTACAATGTCCCTTTTGGGATGTACCTTACCAGACACCTGCAGCAACTGGAAAGACTCCAAAAGTACCTCACCAAGAGGATCAAAGGGCTCAAACAGATGCCATATGCTGCCCGGTTAAAGAAACTCCAGCTCTACTCAGTGGCATACCGCCTGCTCAGAGGCAATCTGTGCCTGACGTATAAAGCCATGTCCAACCCGGAATTAATGTTCATGCTGCACCTCAGAAAATCCAAATCCCATCGAGCTACGTGCTCGAGAGACTTGAACCTCAGCACTGAAATAAATAGGACATGCTGGAGGGACAGATTCATAACCCAGAGGCTCCTTTCACTCTGGAATAAAATCCCAGTCCAGGTTAGGCAGAGTCCCTCATTGACTCTCTTCAAGAGGAATCTTGATGAGTGGATGGGAGATCATAGGTTTACCCCGGGTATCACTTCTGTGTCACTGCTAGACAGAGGCACAGTATACTAACCTCGAAAATGGGCATAGCAAAGTTAATTTAAAATGGGTGGCGAAAGCCAAACATACTCTGGCTAGGCTTATAAATGCCCTAGGGCAGATAGCCTAGTATGAACCTATGAACTTATGTTAGCCATAGCTCTCAAGAAATGAAGTACGCATGTCACCAAAACAGTGACTTAGCCAGAGTACATCAGGGACAGTCAGGGATACCTTTTCAATGTCAGAATTATTTCTGTTTGACACTGACAGACTGAATTACAGTACATCATTTGATATTACAGCTGTGTACACCCTTACTTACTTACTGTTAATATGTCTAACTCATACTCCACTAACTTTCCTACAGCAGACCATTGTAGGAGGGAGTAACAGGGGCAGAGGTGTGATTTGATTCAAAGCAGGAACAGTTGAGAAGCCTGCATGTAGCTGTTGGACAGCAGAGTATCACCAACATGTCACTGCCATAGATATACTACAGGCCTACAGGTGTAATCCCTATTCCCCATACCTCCATCCTCCCATCTGCATCACTGACATGTCAATACCATAGATGTACTACAGGCCTACTGTTGTAATCCCTATTCCCCATGCCTCCATCCTCCCATCTGCATCACTGGCATGTCAATACCATACATGTACTACAGGCCTAGTGTTGTAATCCCTATTTCCCATACCTCCATCCTCCCATCTGCATCACTGACATGTCAATACCATACATGTACTACAGGCCTACTGTTGTAATCCCTATTCCCCATGCCTCCATCCTCCCATCTGCATCACTGACATGTCAATACCACTGATGCACTACAGGCCTAGTGTTGTAATCCCTATTTCCCATACCTCCATCCTCCCATCTGCATCACTGACATGTCAATACCACAGATGCACTACAGGCCTACTGTTGTAATCCCTATTTCCCATACCTCCATCCTCCCATCTGCATCACTGACATGTCAATACCATAGATGTACTACAGGCCTACTGCTGTAATCCCTATTTCCCATACCTCCATCCTCCCATCTGCATCACTGACATGTCAATACCATAGATGTACTACAGGCCTACTGTTGCAATCCCTATTCCCCATGCCTCCATCCTCCCATCTGCATCCCATTATATGGGGGACATGTATTACATACCTGGTAGTGTGAAGTAATCCTATTTTGACCAGAACCTCTGCAGACAGCTTGCAAAACCATTGTCTGTCTGAGTAAAGCAGCATACAGACCTGTTACCCTTAAGCAGCTGATTGCCTTTTGTAGGTAATGCTCATTAAAAGGTGATTGCCTGTGCTCCATTCTGTGGCTCAGATTTGCTAATTGCATCCAAAACAGCTGGGTTGTGCTTTCATTAGCCAATAACATGGCACCACAGTGCAATACTTAAGGGCTTCATGTATGCCTTGGCCCTTTTCTTAGTCTTTGAGATGGACATTGGTGAGGTGTGGAAACAACAGCATCACAGAGGGTAGGTAGAAATACTGTCCACTGCTGACATTTATGAGGTATGTCCACAGTGTTGCATGATATGTTTGGACATTGTCCCATGACATTGTCATTATCTGGCAGTTCAGTGGTAAACATTGTGGGTTGTGGTCAGTAAGGCGAGGGTGAAATGTGAATGTCAGACGTCATACCCATCAGAATATGTATGTTGATGCAACAGCTGCTATTCTGTCAGCTCACTGTCTTTGTAGGTGCAAACTGTGAAACATGTCCTTGTCGCTGGACATTTGCCCCCACCCTATACGTGTAGTTTTGTCTGGATCCCTTGTTCTATGGGGGTTGTGAGGTATGGAAGGTCTGTAGCAGGTAGCTTAGCATACAGCTGTGTATGTTCCAGGCTGCAACTGCTGCTGCAGCCTAGGACACATCGGGGGGGGGTGTGAACACTTTGTAGGACAGCAAGCTGTACATGTTACTGAGGCACCAGTGTCAGCTCTGTCATTACAGCAGAGCCAGTGTAAGGGTACCTTTTACAGTTCACTCAAGGCATGTGCTTAAGGTGCATCTGTTATGTAGCAGTGCCAATCACAGAGTAGTAGGCGACATATAGTTAGGCTATACGAATATGTGCAGTGTGATCCTACCTACAGGCCTTTTACTTGCAAACATGGGTAGCAGTTAATTCAGTAGCAACAACTTGTGTGGGTTAAAACTGCATGACTCAGTTATTATTTGCTGTGTTCACAACAATGCATGAATGAAGCGCAACACACTGGATTTGAAACCAGGACTGTGGATGGCGAAATGTACTGTATGAAAGGCATTTAACAGACTGAGCGACTGAATCAGATCTGCAGTAGTGTATTTGCAAGATACATGTGCATACATATAGTCTGTGACACACGTCTGCATCCATCATTATATGCATGGCTTTCAAAGGCAGTTGTTGTACAGTAGGGTCCCAGTTGTACACTGTACTTTGCCATTTCTGCCTTAACAGGTGGGTTTAAAGATGTTGCTGATAAAAGGGTATATTTGCCTGCTATCCCAGGCTTCATGTATATCCATTATTATTCATTTATTTATTTATTTTACATTTGTCTACTAGGCTAGTCTAACTGGACACATATCCATTTCCAGTACAGGCCCGGGGAGAAAAGCTCCACTATAGTTAAACAGATAAGTAAAAACAGTATATTTTAAGGACAACATGCACACTTTTTTACATAACAGCTAAATATCATACTGTTTACATATATAGAAGAGGTGAACTAGAGATAGCTAAATAATTGGGTGTAACAAGTATAAACATTAGAGGGCTTACTAAACAAGACAATATTAGAAGGCTTACTAAACAAGACCAAAAGATTCTGAGGTAATTTCTAATAAACCAAATCTAGATTCATTTAACATTTGTTTACCAGGAAAGTCTGACTTGGAACAAAGCCACTTTTCAGAGGAGGCCTGGGGAAAAACACTCCAGATGCATGTCTTTGTAACATGAGAGGAAACCCACACAAATGCAGGAAGGACATGCAGACTCCACACAGAAGGCACCCCAGCCAAGAATCAAACTGGAGAACATTTTGCTGTCAGGTGACAATGCTACCGCTGTACTACTGTGCCATCCTATGTCCAGTTGGCTGTGTACTGGTATACTTTTTGCATCAGAGTCTGAGAGACACTCACGTTTTTCCCATAAGATGTACTTGCAGTCTGTCAGTGGCAATCAGTATATTTTGATGGACACACCTGTTTTAATTATGAGCTGAGTGACCTAGTGGGCTAATGCATTATGCTGTAGTTGACAGAGGCCCATGTCCGAGACTTGGCAGTGGTGATTATTTTGTAGATGTGCCTAATACTGTGAGACACACATAAGATCATTAAGGTTTGCATGGCACGCCGTTTAGCTCCATGCAAACCTGTGCTAAAAATTTTAAAAGAAAAGTAAAAAGGGGGTGATAGGACAGTGATGAAATGGGAGCAAGCAGGAGGAAAAACATACTGAAAAGCAAGTAGGGATGTGCAGGATGGGTGTAGGGAAGAACCATAGCTATCCATTTATTGTACAGCAACAGCTGTGCAGTATGACAAATGTTGTGGATGAATTTGGACTGTTAAACCTCAGAGAGAGAGGGGTGAGGGCAACATAAATGTGTTGTCAAGCCAATTGGACCAAATTAATTGTGTCCAGTGGACACGTGTGTGTATTGGAGAGCTATGTATGGTCTTATACCTATTACCCTTCACAAGCTCCTTATAACTCCTATAACTCCTTAACTTTACTCCCTCTAACCTTCTAACAATTACTACAACTATGCTCACATGACTCAACTTTGTAAATAATGTAAATATTGTGAATAGTTTTCTACTTCAAAAACGTGCATGTTAAGCAAGCATATCCAGAATTCCTCTCTTAATATATGTAACTGACTTCCACACTCAGCACTTCAGTACCATTGCTTAAAGGAAACTGTATACCCCGTAATGTCTCTCTCTAGGAATTCTGCTAACTATGCCTGTGAATATTCTTATTTTGTAACTCTTGTTACAATTTTATCTTGTATACTCCTGTGTTTTATTATAACAGATTTTGCACAATGCTTTCTTGGAGCTTTTCTCCCCAGGTCTTCACTGAAAACGGGTCATGTTGGCCCAGTGGACTTCCCCGGTAACCAAACTGGAAATAAATAAATAAATAAATAAATAATCATGTAATTTCTCCTGTGGCTACAGATGTTAAGTGTTAGGCTGAAGTCCACATAGTTCTGGGTTTGACTACAAGGGTTGCAATCTTTATTTTACTGTTGGAATCTTGCATTAGACGGCAATGAAATTAAACATAGACACACATTTGCTTTTCATTTGTTTTGTGGCAACAGCTGTAAGTATAGAACTACCATACATAAGGTACAGGGTTCCAGTACGGCAGACTCCATTCTTTTTTAATGGTGTCCCACTTCACATTATAGTCACTCTCAATTATAGTAGTTGACCTAGTATTTCTTATATCATAATTATTTTCTTGATAGCTGACACACTAATATTGTGTCAGTTATCTACTTATATATTAGTATTTATTATATCATATTATTTTCCTGATGGCTGACAGACTAATATTGTATCACTTATGTACTTGTGTATTAATGTATCTATTGGTTTCCATCTTTGTACTGATTACTGTCACGCAAACACATTGCCTGTGTTAGTGTGATGGTAAGTGACATCCATCATCAGATCTTAGACATGGCTGGTGTTCATGGAGAGGTTTTGAGATTTTGCTCTCAAAGGAGGGGTGTGCAGAAGTCCAAGGTGTTTGTTGGACTCCTAGTGAACAAGTATGGCCCCCAACTGTTGCAGGAGCACTATGATGGATCCTCTTACAAATTAGATGCATCACATAGTTTGACCTGGGATTTGTCCAGTGCTACTAGTATCCCCCACACTGGTGAACAGTGAAGAAATCACTACAGAGACCTCAGGATGAGTAAGAGGGATACCCTTGACCATTGGATTAAGGAATGTTGGACTGGCGGCACTACACAGATATGTAAGAGTCACTTAAGGCAATACTTGTAAGAATTAGCAGCTGCATTTGTTCAGGATTGGTATTGTTAATGTATTCTGTTGTGTTCTGCTTTTTCCACAGTTCCTGCAGATAGTTTGTTGAATCAGTGAACTAATGAAGCAAGACTGGCATGGATGCAAGACAGACATGGTATGTATGCATCCAAACAGTACTGTTATTCTAGCATTAAGAATAAATTTAGCTTATTGTATTAAACACTTGCATCACATTGAATACGCATTTGTCAATTGTAAATGAAAAGTATGCCTGCATTAGTC
This sequence comes from Protopterus annectens, assembly GCF_019279795.1. Taxonomy (NCBI): domain Eukaryota; kingdom Metazoa; phylum Chordata; order Ceratodontiformes; family Protopteridae; genus Protopterus; species Protopterus annectens. Next base: position 1,762,390,874 of record NC_056732.1, read on the forward strand.
TGTAGGAAAAAACAGTTCGGTATTCCAGAGTAGTCAGGGGTTGTCGGTTCAAACACCACACTTCCCAAATATACAATACTGCTTTAAGTTTACATCACTATTGCAAAGTAACCTATAAACCAGGGACAACAACAGTCTGCTGAAGACTGTCATCAATATAATTGAAACACACATATGTACAATATATGCACATATCCATGATCGCTTGATGCAATCAGTAATATACTGTGCATCTGTTATGAGCCTGGTTGTTTTAACAGTGTAAAAGTTATTTATTAAGAGTTGGTAGTGTTTAAAGTAAAGGTAGCAGAATCATACCTCTCAACTGCTCAGATTTTTGTAGAATGCCCAGATTTGTATTTCAAATTTTTGGTACGTTCCTCATAAAATGTGAGTTTTTTTTGACAAATCACTGGGATTTTCTGAGGACTGAAGTAATTAAATAATGACATATATTTGAGTTTCAGACTTCAAATCATTCCTAAAAATGTATGTTCCAACAAACACTGTTGCTCTAGCAACTTTCTAAGTTAATCGGAGTAATAACTATGAAAAGATAAGCTCTTTCATTCTATACAAAGAATGTCATCAGTAAAAATATCAAACTTTAAACAGTAATTAAATACCTTTTTAAAGAGCACTCAAAAAAGCTAACAGAAGCCAGGGTCTGAAGTGCTAAACCATGCCAAGTATAACAAAACCAAACAAACAGACACTGCAGAGGTACAAGAGCCCAAAAAAATGCTACCGACAGAACTACGAGAAACATTACTAGACCATGAAAAACAAAAAAATACATGTACATAAAACTCTTAACTTAATCACCACATTTTTCATCCAGGAAGTTGGGACTTTTTCAGGCAAATATACTCCATGAACAACCCTCTTAAATACCCATAAAATTGCCATTAAAAATCAGTTAAGTCATAATTAAATAATTATGCAATTATAAACATCCTTTATTAAAAGCATTGTGAAAAAGAATGCCCAGCAGACTGCCCTATATAATGTGCTATATAATACATGGTTCTGATTTATCTACATACCTAAGTCTGCCTGATAAAATTCCTTATTAAAATCATATTAGGAAAAACATAAATATCTGTGATGTGTAAGTTTAAAACCAACATACACAAACATTTAGTTAAATAATACTATCTCAATGTAATAGGTATAATGAACATGGAAAACCACATTTATATCATATGCTACCCTCTAGTGGTCAATTTCTATAATTACTAGTACAATGAGTAAGATAAACACTCAGAAAATGAAATACTAAATCTAGCTTAAAAAAACGATCATTCTAAAATGTTTTAAAATATTGTATAACATATAAAACCATTCAAATGTATGAGCTCCACCATATCATAGCAACTCATATCTGAATCAATATAAAATGTACTTAGCTAATATATAATTGAATGGTAAGTCTCTTTTATATGTAATCATAGTCTAGCTACACTCAACTTAAGCACAGGTGCTAGGGAAATATTTTCATTTAAACCAGGGGCCTCATTAGCCTGTAATACAAACTTTTTACCAAAGCCCTCCTCTTATATCCTGTGACACCATCTCAAGCACAAAAAATAAAAACCTTACATATTTGCAACTTGTAGTATGTTTATACAAAGCAGTATTAATGTTCTTAGTTTTAATATCATACTGGCATTCATATATTCTCCTTTTAGGGTCCTTTCAGGTTTACCCATGTAGAAGGCCCTACATACTACACAGCAAGCCAAGTATATAACCACTTTACTGTCAAAATTGCCGTATATTTTAGCTTGTATAAATCTTACTTTGCTAGGAATATATATATATATATTACTTCTATTACTAACAGACATATAAGTGCCTACCTTCCCTACCCTAATTCCTTCATCAGTACTGTTCTTATTTTTCAAAGTATTCTTAATGTTCGGGTCCTTTTTAAAAATATACTTTATTGTTCCATTGATTACATTGTCTGTATCTGTAAATCTTCTAAATAACTCCCAATACTACTAAATAGTACTTCTTGCAGTACTTGTGTCTTTATTATAATTCATAAAAAATGCTCTTTTATATTTTACTCCTTCTCCTTTATTATTAAAGGGTCAACTTTCTCCAGATCTTATACTTATCCCTATTTCATTAATGCATCCTAACCAGGATACATTTTATCCTTTCTAGCCTCTTTTACTTCTTTTTATGACCTCTTCTATTAGTTTTCTGGATATTTTCTATCTAAAAACATATCTTTTAATTTCTCCATCCCATATAAAAATATTCCACTTCTGAGGTCATCCTAGATGCTCTAATGAATTGACCTTTTAGGATAGTCATTTTTTGCTTATATGGATGTGCACTTCTGTAATACAAATAAGAATTAGAAAATGTCTCTTGTCTATGTATGCTGCATTTGCATTTTTGTTTTTCCTTTACCAAATGAATGGTCACATCCAAATAGTTAACCTTTGACCTCTCAATTTTATAAGTAAAAATAAGAAACTCCATTGTATGTGCTATATATTCAAAAAATGCCATTAGGTTCTGTTCAGTGCCATTCCAAAAATGCAAATACCATCCAAGAATGTCCTATACAACCTCCAGTGTTGTACACAGGGGGAATTAAATACAAACTTCCTCTCCCATACTTGCAGTATAGGGCAGGATTCACGAAGGCTTGCACAGAGTGTAAGAGATGTGCAACACTCCATGCAAGCCTTGCGATCCAGGAACAGCCCTAAACTCCGTGTAAGAGACCAGCTAAAACGTCTCTTACACGGACTGGGCGTGGACATGCTAAAAACCTCATTTGCATCCGAAAGGTATGCAAATGAGGTATATTAGTGATCCACGAAGCAGAAACCAGTCCGTGTAAGAGACATTTTAGCTGCAGAAATGTACTCAGTTGACAACTGAGTATGTTTCTGCAAATTCCACAACGGAGCCATGTCAGCTCCAAAAAAGGGTGCATATGACTCAGGCGGTATGCCATTGGCCAAATATGTGGCCATTGGCAATATAACCCGATGCCAAAATAATAAAAATATAATTTTTTTTTTCGGCGATCACCGATGTTTAAACCCAGCGCAGCCCCGCGCAAATGTGCTGCGCTGTATAAAACATGAAAATGAAGGTTATAAACCCACAAATGTGGGTTTCATGCAATACATGGAATGACAATGCAGGGACCAGCAGACCAAAAACAACATGGCCACCGTGTAGTGGTTGCTAAGGGGGGAAGCTGAGTCTAAGACATGTAACTAAGCATTAGTAGGCATTCTCATGTAAATGAGGGTTAGGATACTGAATCTCACAGTCACATAGCAAATGAGCACAGTCTGAGTAGTGTAAGAGATACATAAGGGGGAGGAATAGAGTAGGAGATAGGTGACATCACAGGGGGGAATGGTAGAAAGAAATGCAGTTTATTGGAGGCCAGTGTAACATGACAGATGACAGGCACAGATCATGGAAAGAGGTGTGCCACTAGATAAGTCATGGAAAGTCAAGAAATGGAAGGTGTACACTGTTACCTACACCAAAGTTTCTTGCTGGGTGTGCATGCGCACATGTGCACACCATGAAGCACGAGTAGGGCAGTGTGCGCTTGTGTAAGGCAGACTGGGCATGTTGGAGCGTGTTGGGAGATGTTTAACACTGTTTGCATGGGTGTGCACGTGTGTAGGGCAGGCTGAGTATGTTGGAGGCTGTTGGCAGTTGTGTAACATTGTTTGCGCGGGTGTACATGCATTTTAACCCGAATAAGTAGATTCTGAACCGTGTAAGCACGTGTGCATGCGTGTAAGCCACTGTGAGCGTGTTTCTGATGGTATGCACGTTGCTCCCCCCTGAGGAAACAGAGAGGAAAAAGGAAGCAACAGAATTAATAGAAAGCTAGCAGGGATAACTGCTGAAGCTAGCAGGTGAAAACAATTAGAAGCAGGCAATTACACAGGCAGAATAGTAGCCCAACCCAGAACTTAAAACTCTGCAAACAGTAGTGCAGGATGTTTCCCTTAAGAGACACTGCAAGACAGGAGTAAGCTAATAGAAGTGAAAACTGAAAAAGCTGAACTCAGAGCAGAAATGTTAGGGGCTGCCATAGCTGTCATAATGAGACATAGGCGACTTGCTGAGGGTGGTGACAATGCAGATGGTGCCAGACAACCCACAGTGAGGAGACGGAGAAGAGTGTACAAGCCCTGGGTCACCTGCTATGGGTTACATGAGCTGGAGATAGTAGAGTGTATAGAGTGGACAGAGAGCTCCTGCAGCAAATTGTTGAGCTGTGCAGTCCACGCCTCACACACAGAACCAACAGAGGGGAACCCATCCCAGTGGAAACCAAGGTATGTGTTGGCCTAAGAATACTAGCAACAGGTACCTTCCAGAGACCAACTGGCGATATGATGGGGATATCACAGGCATCAGCCTCCAGGGTACTGCACCATTTCCTGGATGCCATGTCAGCACATGTCGGTGATCATGTATATTTCCCCAATGCCCGTGAGGTATTGGCCAGCGATATGCGTCTCTTCCAGCAAATAGTGGAATACCCTGAGGTACTGGGTGCAATAGACTGCACGCACATACGCATCAAAGCACCAGCCAGTGAGGGGGTAGGGCCTATATTAACCACAAGGGCTTCCCCTCCATCAACTGCCAGGTCGTGTGTGATGCCCAGGGCATAATAATGAATGTGTGTGCTGGCTGCCCTGGGAGTTACCACGATTCCCACATCTGGCATTTGACACAGCTGTACCAGACATTTGCCAATTGGGACATCCCACACGGACACCTAGTGGGGGATGCAGGTTATGCACTGGAGCCGTGGCTGATGACACCCATCAGAAATGCACACACACCTGAACAGAAACGCCATAATGAGGCACATACACAAACACGTAATGTAATAAAGCGTGTGTTTGGGCTGCTCAAGTCATGGTTCTGGTGTCTGGACACATCTGGTGGAGCCTTGCAGTACACACCAACTACATGTACCCAAATTGTCATGGTATGTGCTATGCTACATAATATGATCTTGCGAAAACAGCTGCAGCAGGACCAGCATAGGGCCGGGCCAAACAGCCCCCCACCATTGCCAAGGCCATCACAGGCAGAGCGTGACTCGGAGGAGGAACAACCTGAGCCTGCCCCAGTAGGCAGAAGGAGGCATGCCCAATATGCCCTGGCCTTGGCAAAGAGGCAATGCATAGCACATACACTGGCTCAGTAGGAACCCTGGGAATGATACCCCCTCAGACTCACTCAAATAATAACATGGATGCCTAAAATGACATGACCTGCTCACAAACATGTACAGGGAAGTGTAATATGCACATCTGACAGAGGCAGCCCTGCAGCACCACCTGAGGCATGAATGCCATGTGTTAAGTAATGTAACACCATGTACTATATGCACACCTGAGCACCCTGACTAACATCCACCCTCACCAAGCATGAAGCCACAAAATGACGATGGGATGATCAAGTGCAATAACTGGCTGAAGTATTGCAGTTAGTCAAAGGGGAGCCAATGTGTTTCAGGCTGGGAAGACATGCGGAGCTTGACATGATGCACCACCTGCTAGGGGTGGCGTGCACCTATCATGCCATGCCCCATGGATACTAGCAAAGGCTGTCAGTACCCACAGCATGCCCTGAATAGGTAAGTCTCAAAACACAAACCCACCTTCATAGGTTCTACAAGGGATAGGAACCTACATGTAATGCTACCCAATGACTGATGTATAAACAGCAAGATGTGTGCAGTGTAAACGCACACAGTATGGAGAATGTAGATACCAGTCCTGTAATAGAGAACTGGGTCAAAGCTCACATCAGCACCCTAACACTACCAGGTCACACCTCATACTGTGCTGTACAGCCACAAAACATGGAACAAGCTACAAAATGAGGGTGACTAGCAAGAAATGGCAAGGATAACCACACCCCCATGTTGGCACCACAGCTAGAAGCAGCATGGATTAGCCATGGTCAAATACCAATGGCTAAAACCGCCTCCCAGTATATAGCCTGCTGCAGACTACTGTCCTAATACCAGGAACTGCACCTGGCCTATGTCGGAATACATGAATATATCAAGCCCCCCAAACCACATTATATCGGTTGACTGAAAATACTCAGACATACACCGGGAGCATTATACTAGCACCAACACAGTAGGAGAAAATTACCCAGATTCCATAAACCAAAATGCCCAGGAACAATGTACCACTCCCACAAGAGGGGTAAGCATACTGGATGTGATAATCAGCAACATGTGTACTGGATGGCAAGATGAGAAGTGTACCCCTCACTGGTAAGACCAGACCATAGAGTAATCACACTGGATATACACATCCTGACCCCAGTCCCTGGCCAGAATACCACAGTGAAAAACATGTGTAAAGCACAGGTTGCAGCCCTCAAAACTGATGTTGAATCCACAAAAGGCCCTGTGCAAGTGCAGAATATGGGACACACCACAGAACAAGTTATACAGGCATTCCATGAACACAGCCAGGAATGCTTGGAGTATGCAATCACAAATAACAACAACACACAATGCCATACACGCAGGCATCTGGCATGCTGGACTCCAGCCATTACCAAACCATGCAAAAGAATGAGGAAGCTACCACATGATAGAGCAAACATAAAAAGGGAAGTAATCACTGACCAGTAGTATGGCAATAACATATGTCCACACATACAATCCACTAAGTCCAGCCACAACAAGTAGAATCTGTGAATCCAGAGGCAATGTGACACCAGTCCCAAGTACACAGACAACCACAACACCCCCCAATAAATACAAATATATGTGATAGATGCATCCATGTATCCAAACCAGAGGTTGAGCTCCACCAACCCAGTACTGTCAAAATTAGTCAGGAGGAGAAGGTAACCACATACACCACAAACCCAGTCCCACATAGACCTACCACAACTATAAACCAAACACATAAACACAGACAAATATTCCCAGAGGCCTTAATTACAAACACACTACACCAACAGAAACCTCCAAAGCAGATCACAAGCAACCACAACCTTCAAACATAGCACATGCAATGAATAGTACGCAAAGCTGGTGTGCCAAACAGTCACAGGCCAGAAGGAGAAACAACATGCCTGATACAGTCGTAATAGGTGTCTGTATAGGCAGACACATTGCTGTCCCACTCACCAGACTGAATAAGGGAAAGGGTAGAGTAAGCTGCCTGTAGGCTGCCACAAAATGCCACATAACACAAGTACGCAGGTCACCCCAAAGCAAGCAGAAATATGATGCACTCAATGTCCATGCTGGTGTAAATTACCTGAGATGTGCCTCCCTGGTCAACATCAAAAGAGACATGGATGGTCCCTCTGAGTATATACCCCAGGGCGGTATGACACTGGCTGTGTGCAGCATCCAACCCTCACCAAGAATGATTCCACAGTACAAACACAGAATGCTCATGTTTAACAGCTGGCACAGTTACAGCTGTCAGTCCAAGAGGGTCTAATGTCTGTCTGCTTGAGATGTCAAGCATGACAAGCCATGCTGCTGTTCCAGGGATGGCTTGCAGCTGTTACCCGGGTGCGTCTGGATACTGGATAAGGCCTTTGCCGCCTCCATAGAGCCGTATGTAGGCAAGGCCAAAAAGACTACCCACCACCCTAGAAAACATAAGTGGTAGGAAACATAAGGGTAATGCTGACCAATGCCAGATGTGTAAACTGCAATATGCATGCCCCTGAGGCACTTCCCATTATGGAGAACATTGATATCTGTGCAGTGACAGAAGCCTGCTGCAAGCCTAGTGATAGCACACCAGCACTACTAGGTTATACCACATATCATATGTTATGGCCCCAACACCTGCACCAAAACATCAAAGGAGGGGGAGTATCCATATGCAGCACAGACACCCATATTGCCAGGTAACTAACAACGCACAAAGCAGCGGAGACCACCCATGTGCACATAACTGTAGTCAAAACTGCTGTACAGTCTGTAGCATGCGACAGACCACACTCTCACACACAAAAACTCCACCCAGACATCCGACGACACTGGACAGTATGAATGTCCCACCAAATACCAGACAAGGTACACACAAATTACCACATAGGTGTCAAACTATTATGTATGCAAGGAGTAATCAGGGACCTAGGGACACAGGTCGACATTAATCTGTCATGTGACACCCACAATGCCAATGTGGCTATGAAGATTGTTGATACTGGACACCGTATCATGAAAGGATTCACATCAACATCAACAGAGGTCACTGTGCCGCTGTACTGTTCCCTTATCAGACCCAAAATCTAGTACAATGACTCATATGGGATGTACCGTACGTGACACCTGCAGCGGTTCGGAAGACCTCATAGTTACCTCACCAACAGGATAAAGGGTGTGAAATATATGTCATATGCTGCCTGGCTGTAGACACCCCAGCTGACTGCAGTCACACACTGTCTACACAGAGGCATTGTATGTCTGTTGTACAAGGCCATGTCCAACACAGGAGTAATGGACATGCTACACCACAGGAAATCAAAGCCATTGGAGCTGTGAGAGTCACAGATGTCAGCCTCAACACATAATGAAATAAGATGTGCTGGAGGGACAGATACATAACCCAGAGGCTCCCCACACCCAGAAACAGGATCTCAATCCATGGTAGGCAGAGCCCCTCACTGACAGCCCTCAACAGGAATATTGCCAAGTGGATGGATGACCGTACATGTATACTGGGGGTCCTCACTGTGTCACGACCAGACAGAGACACAGTGAAGAACTTCATAAATGGCCATAATTGAACATAGCAAGGGGTGGCGAAAGACACACACACTCTGGCTAGGCTTACTAATGGCCTAGGGTGTATAGCCTAGTATGAACCCATGAACCTATGAAGATACAAAACGTACAGGACACTAAGGATAATCACAAGGCTTACCCAACTGATGGTAGGAACCATGTTGGGCATCCACAGATATGCTCCGAATCACACAGATATTACAAACAACATACCAAACACACACACATATTGCTAACATACAACCTGTCAGGTGTAGTGCAAACACCCCCGAAAGTGCAAAATACCTATCCCAGCAGACTGATGGTCCCCTGACATTGCAGATGCTGAGGTAACAGCCATCATCTGCAAAGCAGAACACACAGCAGCAAAGGTACGTGATGGTGTCCTGTGCTGAGGCCAACATGGACTCCAAGAATAATGGAATGCCAAATCACACTACTGCCCAATGTCAGCCTTACCACAGGATATGTACCCAAAGAGCAGTGTACAACAACAGTGGTCCATCACAACAAAGGTGTTACCTGAATGGATACTCCAAACTACCACCCCAGGATCCTGACAAGCTTGTTCTGCACAGCTATGGAAAGGATCAGTATGTACCGCAGACAGAAGGCTGCTGTGGACCTACTGATACTGGACCCTACACAGTGTGGCTGTTGTAACTGCAGAACTTGCCCCTAAACATGTCTGACCCATTTGAAGCAGTCATTAAGGTCATTGATGAGGGCAATGTGGTCCACACAGCGTAGCTGGACTGTGCACATGCTTCTAGACAATACTGTATGAGTTCAGTATGGATATGTTCAGCAGCTTAAATATATATACCCCTATGTCAGTAGAGGGGTTGCAAACCAGACCAAGGACAGAACTGACATGGTCAGACATGCCGCATCCATGTCAGACTACAAAGCGGATATGAGTGGCATCCCACAAGTCCTGGTCTTGGCCCCTCCACCCCCGTTCTGTATATATGTCCCATAGGTATAGGCCAACATGGAAGGACTGTGACTGAACATGTATGCAGAGGAGTACAAACAGCCCACCATATCCGACCCCCAGCTGACACAAGCAACCCACAAAAGGGCCACCTACAAACAGACAACTGTAGCCATAGCCATGTCAGCAAGCTAATTGCAGAACTGTGTATAGACAACCACCATGGATATACAGTAAGTGCCCACAAATTACCACACAGGTGTTAACCCATGAGGTACCTAACATGTAATGTGAGACCTGGGTACAAAAGGTGATAAATATCCTGCACTGGACAAACATGTGGCTGTAGTGTTTGCAGAAACATGTACCATATACCCACCCAAACATGAAGGTTGGCAGATGTAGATAAGGGGAACTCACTGTGGCTCTGCAGCCATCCTCCATCAGCGTCACAACTGACTACAATAGCGCCTGTGGGATATACCGCAGCAGACACCTCCATCACCTGTAAAGTCCACAACAGTACCCCACCAGGGGTAGCAAAGAAAATGAACAGATGCCATGTGTTGCCTGAGTAAACAAACTGCAGCCCCACACACCGCCATCCTTCCCAGCTACAGGAAAGCTGTGCCTGATGTATGAAGCCATGTCCAACCTGGAATGAATGAACATGTTGCACCTTGTACAATCTGAATGGCAGTGAGCTATGCACATGAGAGACCTGAACCCCAGCACTGACATACATAGGACAAGCTGTACAGAATGATCCATAACACAGAAGGCACCCCCACTCTTCAGTAAACTCCTGGTACAGGTCACCCAGAGAGCCACATATCGACACCCCTCAAGAGGAATCCTGATGAGTGTATGGGAGATGGTAGGCTAATCCTGGGTATCACTATTATGTCAGAGGTAGACGGAGGCACAGTATACTAACCATGACATATGTCATGGCAAACTCCAGTTACAATGTGTGTCGAAGGACAAACACACCCTGAGACTAGCATCAGAAATGGCCTAGGGAACATTGCTAGTGTTTGCCAATGTCCACTCATGTTGTGGAATACACTAGCAATGTTGGACGAGCTTGGTGTAGGTAGTCCATATCTGAACATATTGCAACATGGTCACATGTGCACAACTGGCTCCTACACAGACTGTTGTGCTCACTATGAAGATGTCAAGCAGTCATAGGACTAAAGCCCAGGATACTGTCCACCACAGTGAAAGTACTGAACCAGTACACTATACGGTACTACAGTGTTAGGTCATTATGAAAGTATGTTGAGAACTGTCTGCAAAGTATCCCATGCAATCCCTGCAGGCATAGTATAATCCCTGTTGTGGCAGACACGAAGCAGTTGGCCAGTTAGTACACAACATGACACCCAACACACAACCATAAATGTGAGATATTGTTGAAGTTCACACACACCCAAATATGTGGTGGACTTCAGAGTGCAACATATGGAAAGCTCACACTGGGCATGCTCGCACACTTTGATAAATGAGGCATATGTCGGACAACATGCCATGGAAAGGCTGAACTGGGCATGCTCACACACTTAGGCCATATCTCTGTTTAGCAGTTGGCCACACATATCTGGTATTTGTACGTGTCGGTCCAGGAACTAACCACAACACAGCAATCAGCCCAGTGCACACAGTAAATGACTACAGAGACATAAGTGATATAGTGGATCGCCGTTATATGCAAACATCTTCCACAGATACGCAAGTTGGTCATAGGAACAGGGAATGCTATGGCAATAAAGACCTGCAAACAGTAGAACAGCACAACAAATATTGTGCATCTGACAATTGAACATATGGGTGTAGAGGTCAATACTAGGCTTGTTGCCCTAGGGAATGACAGCTCAGCCAGAGTGCGCTTGGCATCTGCATCCCCAGGATAGTAGGCTACTGTGCCACTGTAAAGTAGGTCACAGAAGGCAACGTGAGGCTAGTGAGATGTGCCTCTGTCAAGCAGGGGCACCGTGGAGGTCCCAGGGATTGAATGTGTTAAGCCACAGCCATGTTGTCGGTGTGTGCTGTGAGAGGGTTGCTGAGGATCTCTGACAGTGGGTGTCCATCAATAACAGACTGAGGGAAGCCCTATCTGCATTCTCTGGATGATTCCACTGTCAACACTGTGTTGTAATGAGTATGTGTGAATGAAGTGCCATGCCGGAACTGTTCACAGATGTCTTCCCTCTGTGGGCTACAGCTCTGCAATGCATTAGGTCACTCTGTCTGTTGTACAGTGCATATATGGCTGGTGTACAGCTGACAGGTGTCTTGCTGTGGAGCAGTCGTGGATATATGTGGGATAGCATGACCAATGCAAACTGTACACATGCTCATAGAATGCAGTTGTCAAGGATTATGCTGAGTGGCCAGTATAGTCCTCCAGCATGGGTCCTCTGAAGTCGTCCACCCCAGTCTACACAAGTGTAGAGTCTGTTTGTGCTAAATACAGTTTGTGTGCAGTAACAACCTTGCCTGGGGGTGGAGATGGGATATGGATGTCTAGGGAAAGATGGGTATGGTCAGATATCAACAATGGTGGTCTACCTCTGGTTTGGAACAGTGAGTACCCACGTTGCAGATGGACAGGTGCAATATGTATTCCCCCATGTGGCTGTGGTGTGTGGTTCTGCCATAGCACATGGACCCACAAATTGTAGTGGCTGTAGGGTAAAGTGGTAGAGGCCTGAGTAGTTCTCACACACAATATGCCTGTACCTGATGTTAACAACTGGAATGGTGTATGTGAACACCTGCATATCCTGGCACTGTTCCCAGGGAAGCTAAGTGTGTGTCCTGGATGTGGGTCTGGTGTTCTGGACTGGTTGTGTTGTGTGTTACAGGTCCTGTGGTCCCAAAGCATAGTATAGAACATAACCTGCCAGTGCGATGTGCATATCTGACCCTGACGTAGGTGGCTGCAAACGCATATATATGCTATCCCCCACCTGACAGGTAGTGCTACATGTACATACCTCTGTAGAAATAAAGATGTCAGCACCCTATAAATACTACAGGTGCAGAACAGATGCCCAGTAATTCGGACAGTGCGCTCTGCTAATGCGTCTTCTTCAAGTGTCATAATATAGTTAGGTAGGGGTTTGAATCCTGAAAATGCTCAGTGTGTGGGTGAGTGGGGTTTGTGTGTGTGAAAGGCTGTGAGAGGGAAATGTCCCTTTTGGCAACTGGGAAAACACACTACAGGATGCACATTCCCCTTTCTAAACACTGATGATGTCAGCACCCTATAAGTACATCAGGAGAAGGGAAACCTCCCAGTAATGCGAATAGCGCGCTCCACTAATGCGTCTGTCTCGAGTGTCATAACATAGTTAGGTAGGGGTGTGAATCCTGTACATGCTCAGTGTGTGTGGAGGGGGTTAGTGTGTGTTCAAGACTGTTTGAAAGAAGTATCCATTTTGCCAACTAGGAGAATACACTAGAAGATGCACATTCCCCTTTCTAAACACTGATGATGTCAGCACCCTATAAGTACAGCAGGAGAATGGAAACCTCCCAGTAATGCGAATAGCGCGCGCTGCTAATGCGTCCATCTTGCGTGTCATAACATAGTTAGGTAGTGGTTTGAATCCTGCAAGTGTGTGTGTTTGGATGAGAGGGATTAGTGTGTGTGCAATTCTGAGTGAGGGAGAGGTCCCTTTTTGGCAACTGAGAGAACACACTACAGGATGCACATTCCCATTTCTAAACACAGATGATGTCAGCACCCTATAAGTACAGCAGAAGTAAAGCCTCCCAGTAAAGCGAATAGTGCGCTTTGCTAATATGCCTGTCTCAAGTGTCATAACATAGTTAGATAGTGGTTTGAATCCTGCAAGTGTGTGTGTTTGGATGAGGGGGGGTTAGTGTGGGTGCAATTCTGTGTGAGGGAAATGTCTCTTTTGGCAACTGGGAGAACACACTACAGGATGCACATTCCCCTTTCTAAACACAGATGATATCAGCACCCTATAAGTACAGCAGGAGAAGAAAAGCCTCCCAGTAACATGAATAGTGCGCTCTGCTAATGTGTCCATCTCGAGTGTCATAACATAGTTAGGTAGTGGTTTGAATCCTCCAAATGGCAAGTGTGTGTTTGAATGGGGGGGGGCTAGTGTGTGTGCAATTCTGTGTGAGGGAAATGTCCCTCTTGGCAACTGGGAGAACACACCACATGATGCACATTCCCCTTTCTAAACACAGATGATGTCAGCACCCTATAAGTACAGCAGGAGAAAAAAAGCATCCCAATAATGCAAATAGCATGCTCTGCTAATGCGTCCATCTCGAGTGGTATAACATAGTTAGGTAGTGGTTTGAATCCTGCAAATGGCAAGGGTGTGTGCTTGGATAAGGAGGGTTAGTGTGTGTGCAATTCTGTGTGAGGGAAATGTCCCTTTTGGCAACTGGGAGAACACACTACAGGATGCACATTCCCCTTTCTAAACACAGATGATGTCAGCAACCTATAAGTACAGCAGGAGAAGGAAAGCTTCCCAGTAATGCGAATAGCGCGCTCTGCTAATGCGTCCATCTTGAGTGTCATAACATAGTTAGGTAGTGGTTTGAATCTGGCAAGTGTGTGTGTGTTTGGATGACGGGGGTTAGTGTGTGTGCCATTTTATGTGAGGGAAATGTCCCTTTTGGCAACTGGGAGAACACACTACAGGATGCACATTCCCCTCTCTAAACACAGATGATGTCAGCACCCTATAAGCACAGCAGGAGAAGGGAAGCCTCTCGGTAATGCGAATAGCGCACTCTACTAATGCGTTTCTCCCGAGTGTCGTTAGGTAGGAGTTTGAAACCTGTAAATGGCATGTGTGTGTTTGGATGTGGGGAGTTTGTGTGTGTGCATTTCCATATAAAACACATGTTAGTTTTGGCAATCAGGAGATCACACTACCTGATGCACATTACCCTTTCAAAATACTGATGTTGTCAGCACCCTATAAGTACAGCCAGAGAAGAGGAACTATCTAGTAATCCGAAGAGTGCGCTTTGCTAATAGGTCTCACTCACGTGTCATGACTTAGGTAGGGGAATGAATCCTGCAAATGGCAAGTGTGCGTGTGTGGGGATAGTAGGGTGTGAGAGAACAGATCCTTTTGGCAAATACTACAATACACCAGATGCTGCATATTCCCCCAGTAAACATAGGGGATGTCACCACACTATCAGCACAGCCAAACAGGGCTAGTTGGCTAGTAATGCCAATAGTGCGGTCTGCTACTGTGTCTATTACCATTGTCAGAGTACAGATAGGTATGTTTTGGTAACCCACAACTGCCACGTGTGGTTATGTCACACAACATGACCTTGTGTGGGTCTTTGTACATAACAATGCATGCCATTGTCTAGACCAGCAATGGCATTGCACACATGATGTATGTGTGTGACACATACACATAAATACCTGTGACCTGCAGTAGCTACCATGTCTGACACATGCCTTGAGTGGATAAATGGTATTTGCAATGTATACCAATATGACTGTGTCATACTGTGCAGGGTCCGCACGTGGTATGTCTCTATACAGTGTGGGTGTATATGGTAAAATACCTACAGCAGGGGATACACATCTGGTCTGGGCCATATAGTGTACATGTAGTCGATGTACAGGTGCTGCATGTTCCCACCTGTTGTGGTAGTGGTAACATGTCATTCCACTGCAATTCATTGACCACATGCTGTGAACCCTTCAACTAGTGTGTTGTAGCTACAGTAATGCTCAAGCACAATGTTTGGCTGGATGCAGTCCAGCCATATAAACACATTTCTTGAGACTGTCATATTGCCAGTGTTGTTATGGAGGATAGGTGGTCTTCCTGTGTATGGGAGGGTTGTGTGTGCCAGGATATGAACCAGATGGCAGTCTGGCACACTGTTAGCTGCACATGATTAGGCCCTGATGCTTTGTGCTGTGCCAACAACCTGGAGGTGTGTGTATCTGTGGTACCTTGGGATACCACCCCCCTGTCCATGTGTGTTACATGTGTAGGGGATGACAGGCATGGTATGGGGCATAACCTGTCAGTGATGGGTACACCTGTGAGCCATGAATCAGGAATCTGGTACTGCACAGACATTGCAGTTCACCGTGCTGAGGACAGTGTCTGATGCATGCATCTTCCGGTGTACACTGCTGTTGTTGTGTAGCAGCACTGTTAGTGTCCTAACCTGTGTGATACCCATGGAGGTGGCTACGTAAACCATGTCCTGCAGCATAAGGCAGTATGTGTGTACCAAGGAGCTTTGCCATTATACATCGGGCCATGGGTGTCATGTGCAAGATGACCCTTGCTCATCATTGTGGCTTCCCTAGCATGTAAGCACACGTTGACAGCCAGCGGATACCCTATGTATGCAGTGGAGACTGAGCATAATGTAGACATACAGCACCCTTCCCACATATAGTGGTAGCATACCTGGTGAGGGTATGTTGGCAACCAAGATCAGGCTCATACTGGCCTGTGCCACATGCTGAGAGATCCATTCTATGTTCCCTATCATGTAGTCCAGGGAGGTATGTCTCAGGTCAGCCATACTGGCATGGTCAATGAGTGAGTCATATGTGTCCATGCCTCTGACTGACCTGTATGCATGTGTTCTGTGGTGGACCATAGTGCCCCTGAGGCATATCACTGTGACCTTCACCAGATACAGCCTGTTGAGCGGGACCCCAGTGCAGCACCCAAGACAGGTACCTGACATGTCTGTAGCAGGTGTGTTGTGTAGCCCTACAGGCTGTGAGTGTGTGGCACAGTGGATGTGTGTGCCATGTGTGGCATGTGCTCTGTTCTGACGGAACATATGCCTGTGTGCCAGCTGCGGAGGTGTGTGATGCTCAGGCAGGATGCTATTCTGAGTCCCCACGTATGTCCCAGTGTGTTCAGCATGCTGTCAGTACGTGTCAATGTCTGACTTGTATTGTAGACACTGTAATATATTTTATTTATTTATTTATTTATCCTACATTTGTTGACCGGGATAGTCCGACTGGATGCATGTCCATTTCCAGGGGAGGCCCGGGGAGAAAAGCTACAAGGGTAAGCAGATACAGCATTACATAATACCAGCATTACATATTACAAACAGATTATTTACAGAGATTACATAAATAAGCAAGTTAAACATATTCCACAGGTTAATGTTAGTCCTGAGCACAAGTCAGGATTAAATTAAATTACACAGTAAACTGGTTCACAGATTTTACACATTCGAGTAAGCCAGGCCTGATACATTGACATAGCCAGTTAAGTGACAAATGTTGTTTGAGTCTAGTGTTAAATTGACCTAAGGTGGAAAGTAGGGTAATATCAGCTGGAAGTGGGTTCCAGGATCTACTTACAGAGTTTGCAAAGAGAGAATCACCGGCTGTGTTATTAAATTTGCTAGTCTGAATTAGTAGTTTGTTAGAGGATCGAAGCGGTCTAGGATTGTTATAGGGGGGTGATAATATTTGAAGTGCAGGAGTATTGTCTGGATTATAGAGGATTTTATAGGCCATAATCAGTTGGTTATACTGTATTAGGCTGGGTATTGCAAGCTAACCAAGCTGATTTAGATTGATGCAATGATGTGTCCTAAAAGGCAGCCCAGTGGCAAACCTGGCAATGTGGTTGTAGCAAATTGAGTGTTTGTTAAGGACAGTCTTGTTCATATTCAAGAGTAGAGGAGATGCATACAGAAGGGTTGAAAGAAGGTGTGAGCGAGCTATGGCACCTTTAGCTGGAGGGGCTAGGAAGGCTTTTATTCTGTAAAGTGACCCTAGTTATTTATTGATGGCTTTGATAATTTGGTTAACATGTAGGTCACATTTGAGATTATTGTCTATGATGACACCTAATAGTTTAGTAGATGGGTCAGGGGAGATTATTGTGCCATCAGTTGATGTTATGGTAAAGGTGAAAGCGGTAGACCTACGTGTTGGTGAAATAACAGCAGTTTAGTTTATTTGGGATTTAGGATCAGACGATGTTCAGAAATCCAGTTTTCTATTGTATTAAAGGTGGTCTGGGTAGCTGACCATAACTCTACTGGGGATGTGGCTGAGCAGATCAGAGTAGAGTCTTCAGCATATTGGATACAGCTAACTTTTGGGATGACAGTATAAAGGTCGTTAATGAAGATGGAGAACTGCAAGGGCCCTAGTATAGAGCCTTGTGGTACTCTGAGGGTATTAGGTAGAAGGTTAGAGAGTTTGTTCTGCCAGAGGCCAGCCTGCTGTCGACCATGCAGGTAGGATTGAAACCATTGGAAGGCTCCAGTATCTAGACAGAATGTTTGCAGGGTGTGTATTACAAGTTGGTGATCAACCATATCGTTTGCCTTGGAAAGATCCAAAAAGAGGGCTGAGGATATATAATTAGTGTTGCAAGTATGGTTTATGGTCTTAGTAAAGGCTAGAAGGCCTGAAGTAGTGCTGTGATGAGGACGGAAGCCATGCTGAGTATCTGCCATAAGGCGATTTTGGATTAGGTGGTGCATGAATTGTCTATGAATAAAGTTTCCATAATCTTTGCAAGTGGAGAGAGTATAGCTATTGGCCTATAATTGGAGAATTCAGTAGAGCTGCCTCCTTTGTGAAGTGGGATTACATAGGATATTTTCCAGATGGTGGTAAATTTAGATTCTACCATGGTTCGTTTGATTACCTTTGAGACGGGGTAAGCAATAGCATCATCTGATTTTGATAGGAACTCGGCAGGGAGTTGATCAGCAGAAAGTGTAGTGGGTTTCACTGTTTCAATCAAGGTACGGAGAAGTGAAGTGGTGACTGGTTGGCAGCTGAATGCAAGTAGGTTTCTAGGGGTGCTATTTTCAGGACCAGGAGAGCTAGGAGGTAGATGGCTAGCTAGGGCCTGAAATGTCTCAGTAAAGAATTGGTCAAAACTATCAGAAACATCTTCAGGGGTTTTATCAATAGTAGCAGCAGGGATTGGGGTTGAAGTTTGTCCAGGATGTAGTATATATGACATGCCACCTGACAGGGTATGGCATTACTGGGTTCAGAGAGCCCAGTCCCCAGATTGGCTGTGTGGTGGCATCCCACACATGTGATGTACGCTCCTGGCCAAGGGTGATGGCTGACTGCATACATGTGGCAGCTGTGTCATTGACACATGACTCACATAAACCACAACTGGACCATAGAGGTGGTTCACAGGTTACCTTTGGACATGCTACCCTATTAGTGTGATTGCCATGGTGAGTACCAACACATAGGGCCAATGGGGAACAACATACTGAAGGTGTGTATGTGTGGGTGTACCGCTACTGTTTCATAGCACTGGCATATATGACTGCACACGTGGGTAAATGCCAGGTAAGACATGTGCAATGTGTCACAGGCAACGTACATGCGTACAGGACAGACAGTGATGTTCTGTCATGTAAAGTTGAAATACGTATCGTACGCTATGCAGATGTCACTAGGAGTCTACAGAAGCACTGTAACTCTGCATTGCAGGTGTAAGCAGTGTTCCAGAGAACCCCAAGCGAACATGCATGCAAACAAAGCTACAGTAAACAGGGCTGGAAGTAGTGCATTGTACAACAAAGAAGGGGTAACAATAACAGTAAGTAACAACGCAAATATGTAGGCACTATCAACATGTACCCAGGAATACACAGCGCAGATGCCCATGGTAGAACTGATATTATGTCATAGTTATTTGTGATTTGGATTACATTGGTACTGCACACATATCTACATGCACAAACATCCACATTGCATAGTCGTTGTGGGCAACCTGACACCATTACTGTACATGTCCACCATTGCATATCACTACTTGTGTTAGCTTTCCCCCTGTGCTACCCATGAATGTGGCTATCTGTTGACAACCTTACCACCAGCATGCAATTATGTGCAGCTGTTACACTTTGGTATGTGCTATGGGTGCAGATAACAATTCAGGACACTCATACAGTTACTGCAGCAGGCATGCTGGGATAAACACACAGTCATAGCAGCACACTGTACTGTTACCAACATGATACTACTAATACACTTCTATGTAGTCACCCTGTGCATCAGCAACGTGTTTACCTGTTCCCGCAATGATGTTGGAGATTGCAGGAGGTGGCACAGTGTCATCATATGCACAGGGTGTGGATTAGGTATGCCTGATTCAGCCACTGATACCGCCAATTGACATGTGTGTGTATGTGTGTTGGCGAGGGGCAGCAGTGCAGGGTGGGGCAGTGTTGGTGCAGTGTGTGCGTGTATGTGGTCACCCTAGGTGTTAACATTTCACATGTGTGTATGCACGCACACAGTTCCACCTCATGGCTGCCATATACAGGGGTTTGTGGACAGCCACAGACTGCACCTGGTAGGTCATACAGATCAGTGTCTGTGTGCACGGACACGGTACCTGTGCCTGGCAGGGGTGCTCCGGACCGTATCCAGTACTAAGCCAGACTGGGTACTGTGTGTTGACTGGACACAGGTCCCTGTTGGGACTGTCCAGAGCCATGTGCACGTGGTCTCCTGGGGCGTTCCGATAACAGCACAGACCCAGCATTGCTGGGGCTGCTGCTGGCACTATGGGGGCATGCACAAGCCTGTTGTCATCCGCACCGACTGCCAGCTGCTGCTGTTGCTGGCATACGGCCATGTCGATGCCACAGACGCCCACCATTGCCCTGGCTCATGGACATCTGGTTGTGGAACTGCTGTAATATGTCCCCACAATGTCTGTCTATGACATCGGTGAAGTTACGGATAGCATCCGCAATGTCACGCATACTGTCTGTCATGGCTGTGCGACATGCTGTCAGCTCCCTCAGACCCTATCTGGTGTACCTTTCCATACGTGACTGTGCCTGCATGACAGTCCGAAACATAGCTGAGGTTGACAGACCTCTTTGGGCACATCGGCCAGAGGCAGTATGCTCATGGATGCTCCCACGAGAACCCATGGGCAACTGTCTGTGTGGTACCATCGGAGGACCCTGCCCATGGCTGCTGTGAGGGGATGCATGTGCCACAGGTACCACATTACCCTGGTCTATGCCCACTGTATCCTGTCCATCACCTAGGGACAATGGTGACAAAGGATGTACTGGCAGGATGACTGTGTGCAATGATGGGGTTGACAGCTGTGTACTGTCAATTGGCTGACCAATGGCAGACCCTGACACACCTTCCTGTACCATTACACAAATATCATCATTACCAGTACCCATGGCACAAGATTCAGGTTCCCTGCTGCAGGTCACCAGAGCAGCACCAGAACCTGTGGGAGGAAGACAGGAAACACAGTTTACAGTCTCCAGACATTGTTACCAGTGATGCACACATGCACACATGGACACATGCACACATGCACACAGGCACACATGCACACATGCACACATGGACACATGTACACGTGGACACATGCACACATGCACACGTGGTCACATGTGCACATGCACACATGCACACATGCACACATGCACACATGGACACAGGCACACATGCACACATGCACACATGCACACGTGGACACAGGCACACATGCACACATGCACACGTGGACACAGGCACACATGCACACATGCACACATGCACACATGGGCACAGGCACACCTGCACACATGCACACCCCGCAGTATACACACAGAGCACTATTGAGTTACACTACTGTTACTAGCATTATCAGAAGTATTATAGGTTATGTTAAACACACTCACCAGCATGGATGGCCTGCCTTGCTGTAACCCCGGAGGGACCTGCAGAAATGATGAGATGAATGTCAGTGGACACAACTGTGCCATTGATATTGCATATGATACAGTGTACAGAACAGTCAAGTGTACATATGGTATATTACCTGCACGCTCCATGTTGTGCTGCTGTGTGGAACCAGCCTCCATCATAATGCAGGTGTACTGCTGTTGCTGTTCCGGGGCTGGAGCCACAACACTTAGGAGTAGCCCCTCCAGTCTGGTGAGGGGGGATGTGTGGCCACCCCACCTCCTGTGGCAACCTGTTGCCTGTGGATATCTGATGCATGCTGATGGACACTTCGGATTAAATCACTGCAGTGATGTCGTACCTGCTCATATGTCCTGTTATGCGTGCCAATATCATTTACCCTACGGACAAGGTCTTGCCACAGTGCAGCCCTCTCCTGCTGATTCTGACTGGTGCGGGAAAACAGGATGTCATACTCCTGCACCAGGCTCTGGTGGATCTCCTCATCTTCTGCTACAGAGTAGGTGGGGTTACGCTGACGCACCATCTCCCTGGAAGAGAACACAAACAGGATATCAGCAGACCATGTCAGCAATATATGGCACACATACTATATATGATACTCATGTGTAGTGATATACTACTACTCCCATATGTTGCATGTGTGTGTCGTGGTGGATACACAGGTACATGGCCAGATATCATTGCTCAGCCAACACCTGTGTAACAATACCTGCCATATTCCACTCAACATAGTAGCATGCCCCATCGGTCAGCACACACTGACAGGTGCAATGCACAATCTCACTCTGGGGGTTCATCCCAAGGTACTGTATGTGGGACGCCGTCCACTACTGTGATGTGGACAGAAGTTACTCAGCCTGGATATACATATCCCACCACCACCACCAGCACAGTAGACTACTTTGATATGTATGTGATTAGACAGTTATTCACTTGCTGGGACTGAGATGGTATCCATGCAGCACACTGGGCCAGTGGAAGCCACAAGCCACACTGCTGACCCCATTGCAAATGCTTACCACGGACATGCCACAGATTGCATGGAACTTGCACACACATTTCTAACCCAGACCCTATGCACAAAGTTTAGGCATCCTGTCCGGTGGACCCCAGACAGAGGCAGATTGTATAACAATAGTAGGAGGCTACTGCAGGACAGAGCACATTCACATTAAGGGAAGGCATCTGTGGTCAGCACTGGGACTATGCTATGGTCCATCATAACAATGGCCATGGCCTACTCTGGGAGGGAAATGGCCACAAACACTATGGATGACCACAAGGCCTTCTTCAGTTATGTTACACATATGGACCACATGCCTCAGATATGCTCTGTGTTAATACACACCTACTTAACATTCACCAAACACACGGATATTGGCAACAGTCTTGCAGACATGTTCGGTGCACGTATCCCCCCTCCTTCTCCCCCACCAGTTGAAATATTTATCACAGCTGTATGTAACCTCCCTATCATCTCACATGTCCAGGTGAGGGCTGCCCTCAGCAGAGCAGAACACACAGCATCACTGTGACCTCATGGTATCCCTGGATGTGTGCTACCTGCACTCCGAGAGGACATACAACCGCATATAACACTGATAATTTATCTTGGCCGTACTACAGGATATGTACCTGGACAGTGGCATACAGCGACAGTGGTCCCACACCACTAAGGAGGCACCTCGACTGACCCTGGGAACTACCACATCATATGCATAACTGGCCTGGTCTGTTAAGCTATGGAATTATGCAGTATGGGATGCATATGCAGTGATATTGGGTACCTGCAGACCCTTGTTCCCAGCCATTGTGCCTTTGTGATGGGCTGATCCTGCCTTTTGAACCTGGCTGACCTTTCAAAGCAGTCACTACAGCCATTGCTGGGGGCAACGCACAGACAACTGCTGCCAGGATCATGGCCTAAGACTGATTGACATGTAATGTATGGTCATCCCCTTTTGGTGGAACTACGTACACACAACATATCACATGGACATACCTATAGATACAGACCTATGACACATTTGGAGGGTTCACAGTATGCACACTATTAACCTGCTACTTTGCATTACCTGTGTTTGTCGCAGCTGGTTGCGTTACCACTGCTTCTGCTTGCTGCTGCTACTGTCACTGCTGACAGCTTCAGGTGACAGAGTCACAGTGTATACTTTTTTTTTTGTTCTCTCTCTCTCTTTCTCTCACTTTTCTCTCTCCCCCTGTCTGCTTCCAGACAGTGCAATGAATGTATTGCATGTGTGGAGTGTTAGTACTGGATGCTTTTGTAGGTATCTGCATAGGTCCATGTGATGGCCTCTGCACCAATTGTAAGTCAGCATTTGCTAATTGCATACAGCCAGTTGTGTACTGATTTCAGGTCAGTGCTATAAAAGGGTATGTGGGATAGGCATTGCCCTTTCAGATTGTAAGGGCGAGGACCATGCTGGTATGCTGTGGACAGTGTTCTGTGAGTGTAAAGGTTAGTATCTCTCTCATGATTCAGGCTATGTTGTAGATTCACATTTCTCCATTCCTCTCTCATGTTCCCTGTAGTAAGTGTGTATGCACAATGACTCCTACAACTATATATAGATATATATTTATATATATATATATATATATATATATATATATATATATATATATATATATATGTACATATACATACATTTATATATGTACTTTAACTGACATTATTACATACAAGCTACCAACTAGCATGGCTGTTTGTGTTCACACAGTACTATTGTGGGAATCCAGTAGTTTTGACAGTAATTCTACATGACATGCTTTGGGTACAACACATCCTATATTCCCTTTACATTCATCCCTACTATTACATGTTATATTTATTTTAGCACAATGCTCTTGTATAAGAGTCATGGCTTAGTGGTAGATCATACAGACTAGTGTTTCCAAGGTCCTGGATTCGTGACTGACAGTGGGATTTTATTTTGCTTTTGAACCAAGTACAGGACCTGTCAATCAAAGTGACTAAGGCACTTTTAAGCAGTTGTAACCGGGTTAGCGCTTGTTTGCGCGGAGCTCACGCATGCGCACTGGCGGTTAGCTCCATGCACACAAGTGCACACCCGCTTACAACCGCTTAACAGTGCTTACTCTGGCGCACACCCGCACTATTTTCTTTGAAAGAAAAGAAAATGGGGAGACAGGAAAGTGGTGAAAAAGGGGTCACAAAGAGGGTAAGACAGTAGGGAAACAAGCTTGGGATTTGCAGGAGGGATGTAGGTAAGGCCCATAGCTGCCCATTTTTTCATCAGCAACAGCTGTGCATATGTATGTAATTTGATGTGACATTTGAAACCTTCCACCCTTGAGAGAGATGTCAGGACAACAATAATACTTGTTGTACAGCCAATTGTAATTGATAGATTCCATGTCCAGCAGACATGTGTGTGGAATGGGCAGCTATGTATGAGGCATAATTTTTTTGTGGGTACAGTGTGCCTTTTTTTTTTTTTTTTTCAGGTGAGAGTGGTATGTCAGGTGAAGGAAGTCGGTACAGCTGGGGAGGTAGGTTGGGTAGGTAAACAGACAACACAAAACCAAAATGAAACAAACTGAAGAAAAGTTGAAACAGGCAGGCTCATAGATAAATTTGCTGTTTGTTTTTATCCATGAGCCTGCCTGTTTCAACTTTTCTTAGGTAAACAGACAAGACAAACAAGACGCATACAGGGGCGGTGTATGACATGTGTGTGGGGGGTTACACAACTGACGGGGACGGAGGTTTGGATATCCAGAGCCCATGAGTCCATAGATGGCAACAGTGGAACTGATATCCCCACCCATAGGCTGTTGCCACTGTTCCTTCACTGCCCAGGATGGGGCTGTGCTGGGGGCTGTGTAGGCCGGGCAACAGGCATGCCCGTTAGTTGTGCCACCCATGCCTCAAGCTGGCGTAGTTGCTCGAGAACAGAGTCCCAAATCTCCCTACGCACCACAGTCCGGACGCTACAGAGGGTGAGTGGTGGTTCTCCTCTGGCCACACTTGCAGAGTGGGGGGCGAGCCCCATCCCCTGCAGCGCTTCCACCCACAGGTGGCACAGGGCCACTGGAGGAGGGTCCGGACTTGGCACTAGTGCCAGGTGCACTCGCCAGCTGAGGTGGGAGAGGTGGGTCCACTGGAACCCGCCTTCCCTGTCGTCCTATGTTTTGCATTATGTCATGGCAGTTTGGGTTAGTGACATATAATACCATTCACAATTAGTTGTAACAGCATGCATTAGTATTCCCATTAACCAAACACCCAGATATTCACACCATTGAACAGCGTGCATAACACATGCATAATTTGAACAGCAATACACAGTCCAAAAACATGAAGGGTTAATTGATGGCAACAGGCCATCAGGTGTGGATGGATGAACAGGGCAGATGCATCAACGGACATGCAAATATATATGACCCAACAGGACAAATGTCCAGGGGTGTTAATTGTGATTGCACATACCATTTTCACGTGGAATGGGTTATATGTGGTTATAGGGTGGGGTGAAGAAAATAATATTAACACCTTCAAATACCAATACATATGCTGTACATTTCTAATAGCTACAGATATATACACACTACTGTTATAACTACAGTTTCCTATATGATAACTATTTCAACTTGGTGATAGGACTGTTACTGCAACATCAATATGCATTTTATTGTTCTTCATACACATTCATATCTAGCTTTGTTCAGCTACATCATCCTGCTACATTTGCTTTATATAGCTTTAGACAAGTGTGGATGTTTGGTATATCAGACAATCATCCTATCTGCATATTGCAGACTGAGAGCAACATATCCAGATTTTGGGATACACATTCCAGATGCAGCAACACTTTGAACAGATTTCACTGTTTGGTTTTGATTCTCACATGCATTTCATTCTGTCTTGACTGCAGCATACTTTATTCAGGGCTTATTACTACTGTATTGCTGGATTCATGACACTTTCTCACACTCTCTCACTTGCTTTCATTTTACTATTCAGGATGGTACTTACTTCTAGGCTTTATTGACATGTTTTACCTATAGCTATTACAATCCTTTCCAGCAGTCTCACTTCTGTCATGTTTCAGTATTTCAAAAGGGATATATTTCACACATGTGATTTCATCATCTTCTGCAGCTATACTTTTCAGCCTGCTGCAGGTTGTGTACTATTTTCTTACAGGTGGGGCATTTTTATTTCAGAATTTATGTCAGACAGTTTCATTTTTTGGTTTAACTTACAGGCTGAAACACACTTTTGTAATCAAGCAATACTTGCAGACACTTTCACACTGTTACTTGCACATTTTATTCCTTAGTGACTACACTGCACTCTTTTGATGACTGTCATACTTTTATATTTCTTTACAGTTACTGGTAGTGGATTACTGACCTGCCTGGTGGTGCAACCGCACCAGCCTATCGCCATAGGCTCTGTGGTTCGCAGAACGGACACCTGCAGCTGTAATATAAATGAAGTAATATTGGAATACACATCTCCATAAT
This sequence comes from Protopterus annectens, assembly GCF_019279795.1. Classification (NCBI taxonomy): domain Eukaryota; kingdom Metazoa; phylum Chordata; order Ceratodontiformes; family Protopteridae; genus Protopterus; species Protopterus annectens. Next base: position 1,762,417,871 of record NC_056732.1, read on the forward strand.
ATCAGCTAGTTTAATTTCTTACATACATAATTAAATGTAACTTACTCAGTAGTGGGGCATTGGGTGTTTGCCGGGCCTCCTGGATCCAAAGGTTCAGTTGGTCCTGCTTGCATCTCTTCAGGTCCGCATGGTGGTGACGGACCTGCTCACCAGTTCTTGGAATCCCTGTGGCACTGGTGAGATCATGAGCCAACCGGTCCCACGCCTTGGCTCTGTATGCTCCCCAGAGGACCTGTCCCTGCATGAGTTGGGCCTCATGATTGTGGACTAGGAGCCAGACCATGTACCTGGACTCCTCAACACCCCACCTCTGTGCTTGAAAGCAACTACCCTCTCCTACTCCTGTCATTCTGCCTGCAGTTCAGTTCTACAATCGTTTATGCTGTGTATTCCCGCCTATGGGGCTTATATAGTCCGTTTTTCCCGCACATATCTGTGATTGGCCATTTTGGAATTGTATCAACTTCAGTAAACCTGCATTGCCATGCTCCAGTTTGTATTCATTCCTATATATTAGCTATTATTGCATTTATAAGTACTGCTGTCATGACTTAGTGGTTTGGTACCTTGACTATGGTGTATAGTTTCCTGGGTTCGAACCTGGCCACTGCTTTTTATTTTTCATGACTGTCTAGACATGCTGAGGGGTGTGTCTGTGTAAAGGCTGTTTTGATACGGCTTGCTCAACGTTACCCGTCGGTTAGCTTGTTTGCGCGGTGCACAGCTCTGCGCAAATGGGGTACGCTGGTTTAAGCCTCATTTGGCTATCAGGACACATACTATGCTCAGCTCAGTTAGGGGCACATAGATTTAGCATGTTAAACCACTGCTCAGCTACAGGCACTCATTTTGCACCAGTTAAACCACTGCTCATCTACGGGCAGATGCACTCACCCTGTTAAACTGTAGCTCAGCTATGGGTACATCTGGCATTTTTTATTCTTTTGTTACCTCACATTTCTTCAATATAAATGTGCTATTTCATTACATTTTACATAAAATGTGGTTTTATGTGTACATATTTGTCTGGGACTTGTTTCGTGCTTATTTTGCTAAAAATAAAAAAATTGGTGTTGTGCGGGCTTGAACCATGAATGCCTGCTCTTCAGCCAACATCTCTACTGCTACACTATTGCTTCCTGGCTTATTTTACATATTTAGTTCTTATATGCTTTCCCACTGACTGCTAACTGTAACTGCGCTACGGGCACGCCCGTACAAACGAGCGCACTCACGGTTAAACATTTTTACAATTTAAAAAAAATATATAACATGTTTATATGTTTTCTGTTCATAGTCTGTGGGGGCATGTGTTGTGTTCTGTTTATTCACATTTCCGTGGACTCTGTCGTGGGTGTTTACTTTGGGCACTTTTCCTCTTCTGGGGGCGTGTCCGCTTACAGGGCTCGGCCTATGGACACGCCCCCTACTGTCTTACATGGACCATGTTAGCCTTAGGTGTGATTCAGCATGCTCTCATGAATATGCAAAGCATGCTGACATCACTCCGTTTAACTGCAGCCTCCGTGTATGAGTTATAACTCTTACACGGAGGCTTCGTGAATCCTGCCCATAATATCAGCATAGCTGGGAGCACAACTTGCTCTCATAACATAGAATTGTGGACACAGCATAATGGAATTTTAAAAGATTCATGGGATTTTTTTAAGGATCGTGGAAAATAAATATAATACAAATATAATTTTTGTTACTATAGGCATTATAGATCTTTATTCAGTTATACCCCATGACCTGGGCATAAAATGGTTTGAAGAGGCTATGTTAAAGTGGGGTAAATTTGATTTTAAAGATTTCAGGGTTCTTTTAGAATTAATAATCCAAAAAGTAACCAGGATGTAGGTAAATGGATCCTTCAGCAAAGTATTCAAAATGTAAAGCAAAAACAGAAGAAGGCTCCAGACCATGGCAGATAAAACCATATATTTAATACACAAAAAAAGTTATGAGGTGAGCACTTTCACAGCTGAAAGAAGAATTAATGGATGTAGTACTTCAAAACAATTTTATTTTCTTTGAGGGAGCATTTTATAAGCAAATATGTGGGGTAGTTATGGGAGCAAGTTTTGCTACCAGCTATGCTAATATTATATTGCAAGTGTTGGAAAGGAAGTTTGCATTTAATTCCCCCTATATACAATACTGGAGTTTGTATAAGACATTCTTGGATGATATTTGTATTTTTTGGAATTGCACTGAACAGAAACTAATAACATTTTTGGAATATATATATAGAACATATTATGGTATTTCTTAGGTCTATTTATAAAATTGAGAGGTCAAAGGTTAACTACTTGGATGTGACCATTCATTTGGTAGAGGAAAAACAAAAATTTAAATCCACCATACATGGAAAGGGGATATTTTCTAATTCTTGTTTGTATTACATAATTGTGCACCCATATAAGAAGAAAAGGAGTATTTTAAAAGGTCAGTTCATTAGAGTCTTTAGGATGACCTCAAAAGAGGAAGATTTTTATACAGAATATGAGAAATTAAATGATATATATATATATATATATATATATATATATATATATATATATATATATATATAGGTATATAGATATATACCTGGCTTATTGTGTATTATGTAGGGCCTTTTACGTGGTGAAAACTGAAAGGGCCCCAAAACAGAGAATATATGAACACCAGTCTGATATTAAAACTAAAAACATTAATAATGCTTTGTATAAACATACTACAAGTTGCAGAGATGCTAGGTTTTTATTTTTGTGCTTGAGATGGTGCCACGGGATATAAGAGGGGGGTTTGGGAAGAAAAGATAAAGTATAGGGAAATATATTGGCACTTGGTATTACAGGCTAATGAGACCCTTGGTTTAAATGAAACATATTTCCCTAGCACCCGTGTTTAAGCTGAGAGCAGCTAGGCTATGATTACATATAATACTTACTATTCAATGATATATTAGCTAAGTATGCTTTATATAGATTCAGATACGCGTTACTATGATATGGTGGAGTTCATACAATTTGAGTGGTTTTAAATAATATTATACAATATTTTATAACATTTTAGAATGATTATTTTTAAATAATATTTTATAACATTTTTAGAATGATAATTTTTTTAAGATAGATTTAGTATTTTTCTAATTTTCTGAGTGTTTCACTTATTCATTGTGGTTGTAGTTATACACGTTGACCACTAGAGGGAAACATAGAATAAAGGTGTGGTTTTCCATGTTCATTATCCCTCCTACTTTGAGATGACATTATTTATCTGTATGCTTGTGTATGGGTCTACTTGATATGGTCGACATTTCAAAATGTCGACATTCATATGTCCGAGACCATATGATCGACATTTGAAATGCCAACCATGGGGAACCAGCATCTCTCTATAGTGCGGAATATAAAGATTTCCACTTCTGCACTGTAGTGCGATCTCGGAGTTGGTATATTTAAGTTTTGGGGGGTGTGGTAAGGTAAGTTTGTATTTGTTTTTTTTTTTGTGTTTTACTTGTATGGTCGACATTTCAAATGTCGATCATATGGTCTCAGCCATATGAATGTCGACATTTTGAAATGTCAACCATATCAAGTAGACCCTTGTGTATATGTTTGTTTTAAACTTGTACATCACAAATATTTATGTTTTTCCTAATATGATTTTATTAAAGAATTTAATGAAGCAGGCTTAGGTATGTAGATAAATTGGAACCATGTATTATATAGGACTTTTTTTTAATTAAGGATGTTTATAATTATGTAATTATTTAATTATGACTTAATAGATTTTTAATGGTAATTTTATGAATTTTATGGGTATTTAAGTGGGTTGTTCATGCAGTGTACTTGTCAGAAGAAGTCCCAACATTCAGGATGAAAAATGTGGTCCTTAAATTAAGTGTTTTATGTACATGTATGTTTTATTTTTCATGGTCTATTAAAGATTCTCCTAGCTCCGTTGGTGGCATTTTGTTGACTCTTGCACCTCTGCAGTGTCTGTTTGTTTGGTTTTACCTTTTTAAAGAGAAAACATCACCAACACACGATTCACTGTCAATGCATTAACCCTTTCAATTTCAAAACAACTATGTAATTTTCTCTATCAATGATGCCGGGATAACTGCAGGCATTTAACTTAACTTTCCACTAATAATCTCTAAAATTTAGCACGTCTTCAGCATCAATTCATTCACCATAATTAAATACTTGATCAATGACAGTAAAATTCAATTTCACTTTTGTCTTCACATGTTTCTGTGCAATCTGCTTCAATCTGCTTGGCCAAAGTGTTACTTAAATCTACCTTTTCAACAGCTCTTAAGTGTTTATGCACTCTTGTATGAACTTCCCCAACTGTTCTTCCTATATAAAAAGATGGACATAGCCCACATAACACTATATATACAACTAATTTTGATCTACATGTATATTTTTTATTTAGCATTGTTTCCATATTCCTAGCTGATACCTGAAATTGATCACCTTCCGTTATACACTTGCAGTAATTAAAACTGCAGCATTTATACATTCTTTTTTCTAATCTGGAAGAATTCAATTCAAACACCCCATCTCTGTAGAAGTGTTCTTTCAATTTTTTTGCCTCGTCTGAAAACAAATAGCGAACTGTTTTCTATGATATTTTTAACTCGGGAAACTGTATTAAAAATTTCCACTTGTATCATAATTTTCTTAACATTATTTTCATCAACTAAATTTGCAAGCAGACATGCTAAAGTATAGTCCTTTTCTTTAGCGATGTTAGCATTATTTTCATCATATTCTCCACTTTTTGAAATTCACATCCTCCTCATTTCTTTTCTGACCCACTTCCTTCATTACCTTCTCTACTAATGATTTAGGATATCCTCGTTCATAAAATTTCATTTTCAGTAATTCACTTTCTACTACAAAATACTCCAAATCTTCTGCTAGTCTATTTAGTTTGCTAAACTGATTTTGACAATATTTTCTTTTAGATAAAAACAAAGTTACCTGACAAGCAAAGCACCCTCAAAACGAAAAAATATCAAAATGTAGTCCAAAAGTGAGGAGTGCACCAGGCTGCAAATAAATCTCACCAAATCTTCCACAGACTGTCCTTTATTAAGACAAACAGGTATAAAAATAGACAGGTGGCTTTCGCGTTGGTGTAACGCTTCTTCAGACCTTTAAAGATGTATGAATAATGCATCCCTTTATATACCATAGTACATTGCACCTTAATTGATTAAAGACCACAAGGTGTAATTGATGTAGTTAATGATGCTTACAAATTCAAACAAGTCTGAATATAAATGTCTTACTAAATTCTACAAAGCTTATGAAAGCACATATAGTAAACTTGTGAAAACACACATAAATAGACTCATGAGTTAAAAACACATATGTTAAAACATATATTAAAACATATTTTATTTTATGGGCTCAATGATAAGATATCCCTCAAACCCTTTCTAGCCAGTAGACCCTTGAACCACTGAATTCTACACATTTATATTATGTATTCAATATTCATGTTTTTAATATATGTTTTAATATATGTTTTAACATATGTGTTTTTAACTCATGAGTCTATTTATGTGTGTTTTCACAAGTTTACTATATGTGCTTTCATAAGCTTTGTAGAATTTAGTAAGACATTTATATTCAGACTTGTTTGAATTTGTAAGCATCATTAACTACATCAATTACACCTTGTGGTCTTTAATCAATTAAGGTGCAATGTACTATGGTATATAAAGGGATGCATTATTCATACATCTTTAAAGGTCTGAAGAAGCGTTACACCAACGCCAAAGCTTACCTGTCTATTTTTATACCTGTTTGTCTTAATAAAGGACAGTCTGTGGAAGATTTGGTGAGATTTATTTGCAGCCTGGTGCACTCCTCACTTTTGGACTACATTTTGATATTTTTTCGTTTTGAGGGTGCTTTGCTTGTCAGGTAACTTTGTTTTTACCTACTTTTCTTCGTTGATTATCTGCTGAGACATGGCTGTACAACCTGCATCATCTAACAGTGATCGGATTCATGAAGTATTAAACACTCAGCGTATGGCTACGCTGATAGAAATGAGAGAGAACCCGCTACTCAAATTAACTGTTCGTGATTTAGCTAATACTGAGGATGCAGCTAACAACATGAAACATAATATGGAGGTTACACTGTTAACAAGACGTCTTGAGACTAAAATGCAGAGATTAAGGAATATACAGTGGCAGAAATTACATATGCAGGCATGCTTGAGTTTTAAATTGGTTCCGCGAGGTTTAAGGGTGTTAAAAATGCCAACCTTTGGAACAGAGTATCCAGAATTACTTTCCACCTGGCAGAAACTTAACCTGGATACCAGCTTTGCCTATATCAACATTTTAATTTAACAATATTGCCTGGCTGAGAAAAATTTATTAACAGAGATAAACACTATAGAAGGTGAACTGTTGAAACTGCTCAATGAAAATGAACTGAGCAGTATGTATCAAGATCTCAAACAAATTTTGCTGACACTCGATAATAAACTTAGACAAGACAAGAAGAGAAAATTGGAACGAGATTTTTTCGATTTCCAAAAAGGCCAGGTCTTTGCTTGGCCAAGGGATAAGAAGCAGCCTTTGGGTAATCGGCAGAACTATACAGTCGCTAATTTTAAATCTAAGCCAGTGCTTCAGAACAGTAAACCACCAGTGAGCAACGCCCCTTTGATGATGTCATCAAATGAAGACGCTATACCGACCGACACAACGACACAAGATGCCAGTATCACTACAAACGCTCCGGTTTCTACTTCTGTGGCTGTGAAACCGAAGCGAATCACTGTAGAAGCCATGATCCATTCTGCCAACTCAGATAATAGGGACACCCATGCACTACTTGGTCCCACAAGTGATTTTGCGGCTAAAGACCAACAAAGGAAACAGACGAGGATAGACTCTTTTATTGGAGCTTCTGAAGATGAGATATTCGGTGAAGGTGAAGGTTTTCCTTCTTTTCCTTTACCGATAACACCGTTCGAGAGAAGAACTTTGTCACCCTTCAACAGGAAGAGAAAGAACACGGAGGAATTTGTCCCATACCAGAAGAAAATGGTGAACTTTACCAGCATGACCTGATTATTAACATCTCAAGGTATGAACTAAATCTTCATGAAACTTCATTATTGAACAAGGGGTTAAGCTTCATCCCCTCTTGTTCAACAGACTTTGTCGACATACTGGTGGACATTAAATTGTTCACCAGAAATTTAGGGTTGAAGTTAATGTATGGACATAATGATTTGAATGTTGATTCTACAGCATCCAATAATTTTAATTTTAAGAAACCGTCTGTTTTATACCACAGCCTCATCCCTCTTGGAAGCCTTTGAGAAGGCATGAGAAAGTGATTTATTTACTTTGTATAATAATAATAAATTGAAACCGGAGTTTCACAATCTGACGTTGCATGAGAGGGAAGCTATTGTTAGTTTACAGAGTAACAATGACATCATTATACGCAAGGCTGATAAAGGGGGCGCCATTGTCATTATGGATAAGAACATATACACTAATAAAATGCAAGAAATGTTGATGGACAAAGACACATACACTCCCCTTGACTGGAATGCACTCAATAATTTAATTAGGGAAGTACATAGTACGCTATATGATATGTTATTATGTAAAACTATAGACAAGGAACTCTTATGTTTATTTTACGGTAGAGAATCCTTTGGTTCCCACTTTTAGGGGTCTCCCTAAAGTGCATAAAAACAGAGATAATCCCCCTTTGAGACCCATTGTATCTAGCAAAGGATGGCTCACAGAACCACTTTCCATCTATTTGGACAAGATGTTCAAACCGATTGTGACCAACACTAATTATATTTTAAGGGACACGCAACAGTTTTTAGAGAAATTATCTGACTTAAACAGATTACAGTTGCTTTCAAGTGATGACATTCTTGTAACACTTGATGTGACATCATTATTTACATCAATACCAAATGATGTTGGTATTGAATATGTGCCGCACTTCCTTTTGGCACATGACATAGCTAATACAGATGTTATGAAATGGATGAGCCTCCTAGAATTAGTTCTTGAGAACAATGTTCTGCTCTATGACAATAAGTATTTTTTGCAAACCAAGGGGGTAGCCATGGGACCCCTTGTGCCAACACCTATGCCAATTTGGTGTTGGCACAATGGGAAGACACTTATGTATTTAATCATGCTTTATACTGTCAACACTTAAAACATTATAGTAGATTTGTTGACGATGTGTGTATTGTATGGGGGGGATCAGTTACATTACTAACAGACTTTGTTAGATACTTGAATGCCACTACTGATTTTCTGAATTTTGAATGCAGTTACTCTGTTTTGGAGATTGTATTTTTGGATGTTAAGCTAACTAAGGGAACCCATGGCATAGACACTGAGTTATTTAGGAAGACATGTTGGAAAAACAATTTACTGCACCGCAGCAGCATGCATCCCAAACATATACACAAAAACATTCCCAAGAATCAAATGTTACGGGCCTCTAGATTAACCACTCAAGAGTCTACCTTTAATAAACAGAAGACTATACTTAAAAAGAATTTTTTAGAAAGGGGCTATAAAGAGACAGAAGTACATGAAGCACTAATTCATGGGGATATTCACAGAGTAGGTAAGGGCACTCCGTTTTTAAAGAGAGCAGATGATAATGATGGGTTGAACATCAAAACCAATCCCCCAGCAGTAAACAGACTGATTATTCCTTATACTAATATCAATAACCAAGTAAGGCAGGTTATAGGAGACAATTGGAAATTACTCTTGATGGATGAGAAAATAAAAGACTTAGTTGATACTAGACCAACAATATCTTATAGAAACATGAAGTCCCTAGATAGGAGACTATGTTATGAAAATCTTAACAAGGTCAATACTTTTCCACATAAGACAGGAACCTTTGCATGTTTAAGTTGTAAGCAATGCAAATATATAGCTGCAACTGATACATTCATACATCCACACACAGGACGTGAATATTCGTTCAAGGGATATGCATGTTGTAAAACTAGAGATGTTATATACCTCACTCAATGCCAACAATGTACACTTTTTTATGTTGGTAAAACCAATAGGACATTACGTGAGCGAATAAGAGAACACATCTATGCAATTGATAAACAGAATACAACATATGCCCTAGCACGACATGCTTTAGATAAAGGATCTTCACATTGTTTTAAATTCATGGTCCTTGAGACTTTAACAAGAACTAATAGGCTAGGTAACATTAAAAGCCACACAGAAGGGATAGAGAATAAATGGATTCTTAGGCTACAAGCCCATTTTTATGGGCTCAATGATAAGATATCCCTCAAACCCTTTCTAGCCAGTAGACCCTTGAACCACTGAATTCTACACATTTATATTATGTATTCAATATTCATGTTTTTAATATATGTTTTAATATATGTTTTAACATATGTGTTTTAACTCATGAGTCTATTTATGTGTGTTTTCACAAGTTTACTATATGTGCTTTCATAAGCTTTGTAGAATTTAGTAAGACATTTATATTCAGACTTGTTTGAATTTGTAAGCATCATTAACTACATCAATTACACCTTGTGGTCTTTAATCAATTAAGGTGCAATGTACTATGGTATATAAAGGGATGCATTATTCATACATCTTTAAAGGTCTGAAGAAGCGTTACACCAACGCCGAAAGCTTACCTGTCTATTTTTATACCTGTTTGTCTTAATAAAGGACAGTCTGTGGAAGATTTGGTGAGATTTATTTGCAGCCTGGTGCACTCCTCACTTTTGGACTACATTTTAATATTTTCTTTTAATTTAACCTGGTGCATACTGTTGTAATGTAAATAAGAATTGCGTTGGACTTCTTTCTTAAAAAAATTAACCTTAAATTGATTGTCTGATTTATAAGTAGTAACATTTAAATAGTCGATACTCTCCCTTTGAGCATTAAAAGTAAAGTTTAAATAATCCGTTACACTGTTCAAATAAAAATTTCTAACAAATCCATAGTTCTTTTCCATAAAAATAAATAAATTATCTGTAAAACATTTGTATAACACTACATAAAATTTAGATTGATAAACACATTCTTTCTCCCAGCCCATCATAAAAATATCTACATAACTGGGGATCACAGCAGCCCCCATCACTATGCTACTCAATTATTTATAGGTCACATTATTAAAACTGAAAAAGTTATAAGTCAAAGTTATATGCAAAATTTCTGTATATAATCTAAGTTGTTCTTCAAGGAAAAAAACTGAGGAATGCATTTCTTTATTTACTATTTCAAGGCCTTCATCATCAGGAATAACTTTATAAAGTGATGTAATATCAGCAGTAACTAGAATCATGGCATCATCAGTTACTACATTTGTAATCTTACTAAATCCAAAAGGATCTTTTAAATAAGATTCACTTTTATTTACTAACATTTGTAATTAATTGTCGACAGATATGGGCATACCCAGGTTTTTAATAACCTTCCGTAGCTGAAAAAACTTATCATTTTCGATTTATAAATTCTCAGATATTCAGTTAAACTAGCAGTTATGAGCCCTTCTAGTAGCTACTCTTTTATATACAAGAGTCTATCACACTATATGCCGTCTTGATTTCAAACCACATTATTTTGCTATAAAACTTTCTATCATTCAAACATTGTTCTATTTGTTCCCCTTGCTTGCTTTTGTAATATATATATATATATATATATATATATATATATATATATCTATATTTTATATATATATATATATATATATATATATATATATATATATATATATATATATATATATATATATATATATATTGGTTTTTATATCAAAGAACACTTCTTTTTCCATGATATTCGCATTATAAAATGGATTGCTCAGTTTAGTATCCAATAACTTCTTAAAACCATCTTCACAAGTTACAAAATTTTTTTTCAGTTCAGGTCTTTAAAAACACTCAGTTTCCTAAACCTTTCTTGTTCACAAGTGCCTCCATTGTTAAAAAAAAAACATTTGAAATTGAACTTCCTAACATAGTTTCTCAAAGCATTTATTGAAGTCACTACATTGTCTGTTGCTGCCAGAATGAAGGCTAAACCTGTATTTAATACTCTTACATATGTAGCATTTAGTCTGAAATTAGATAAATTAACAATTTTAAATGAAGTATAAACAGTACCTTTGGCTGTATTAGGACATCCTATTTCCTTTTGTTCTTATAGTTCCAACCATTGTTGTTGTTCTGGTTGTGCCAATAATAGTTCTTGTTCCAGAACCTTTTCCCTTTGTAGTTGCCATTTGGGTGCCATGGAGACTGTTCTACTAGTTGAGCCCAAGTCCTTCTCCCAATACATCCATCTTGGTATACTTCTATTTTTTTTTTTTTTTTGAAATCCTGCTGTTAGTTGGATTTTACATCTTTTGGATGAACTACTGTATTTCTTTCACCTCAAACTTCTTGTTCATATGACCAATTAAGTCTCATCCTTTTAACAGCATGACCCTCTTTGTCTTTAGCATGAATTTCATGCATCATAATATTTGCTGGAGAAAAATTACTATTTTCCAATTTTTCTTCTGAAACCTCATGGGACTCAGACAGGACAAAATGTAGTCATTCTTCATAATTTCTTCTATTTCTTGGAAATTTCTTAAGTTTACTTTTTTTAACTTCATTCTTTGCTGTTACCTTCACTGCAATCCTTACCATTTTGACCTCAAAACTATTGGCCAATGTTAATCCATTAGGAATATTATATGAGGCCACTCCAGCACAGAATATTGGTGGCTAGTTAAATTAAATGCTTGCAATTATGCTGGAATTAATGATAGAGAGAATTACAAAGTTGTTTTGAAATTGAAAGGAATAACTCACTGACAGTGAATCATGTGCTGGTGATGTTTTCTCTTTAAAAATATATTTAACTGCTGTTTAAAGTATGACATTTTGTCTGATGAGGTTCTCTGTAGAGAATGAAAGCACTTACGTATTGTTATTATAGTTTTAATGTGTGTTTTTAAGTTGTTTTTGATATAATTTAGTTATTTTATGGCTTACTGAGTTTGTAGTTTTTTTTAATAAGAGTAATATTTAAAATAAGTCCATATCTTTAGTCCTTCATCCCCTTGTTTTGTCAGGGTTTGTCCAGATTTCATGCACTAACAGGTGGAAAGGTATGAGCAGAATAGAGTCATACAATTGTATACATGCAAATTGTATGTCACATATGAAGTTAGTAATGATCTCCACTTTTTTTTCTCACCCCACCACTTTTCTTTTTTTTTTGTTTTATTTTTGGTTGTTTTTACTTCATTTTTCTGTTATGTATAATTTTGTATTTCTTTGTTACCTTTTTTATTTGTTAATATCTTTAATTGTGTTTGTATTTTTTATAATATTTTATTTTTTTGTTATATTTTCTTATTTATATTTTTTTAGTTATGTTTTATTTTATTATTGTATTTTAATGTTTATTTTTACTACTAGAGCACAGAAGGGCAGGCCATTTCTCCATGATCCACCTATACTCACTCCACTGGCTACAGCACCAAGGCCCAGCATTTCTGGGCTGTAGCCTGGCTGCAAACCCCCTGCTGCCCCTGCCCTACCTGGACCATCTGGTAGTTCTGCCCCAAAGGATAGGCTTGTGGTTACTTCTGAGAGTAGAGGCAGAGGAGGTGATTTTCTCACCTCAGCTGCCAGGTATGGTGTATAGGATTGTACACTGCACAACTGGTGCACACCTAAGCTGAGTGGAGACACTGTTCTCCATCATTGTCCTGGATAACATAAGGACACACAGATGTCAGTCACTGCAGCCATTGCTGCAGTGAGGTGACAGTGATGACAGTCCAGTGGGTGAGGACTAAATTCTCACTGTCACCAAACTTGATGTCCATAAGTTCATGATTTCCCCCAGCCTCTCCACAATCATGGTGTTCACCTTCCCTTGTGTCCTTCACCAACCCTGTGTCTTGCCTCATATGGTTTGTCTGTCAGCAAATGCTTCCTCACCTTCCCAACTTGCCTGTCCCAAACATGTCTATGTCCCTTCCCCAACATTCCTCTGTCCTTAAAAAAAGGGCACTTGTCTCAAAAAAAAAAAAAAAAAAGATCATCCCATGCATAGCTCTCCATTTCGCACAAATGTCTACTTGACATACTTAGTTTGGTCCAATTGGCTTCACAACACAATTATGTTGTTGTCATCCCTCTCTCTGGAGGTGACAGTCCAAACTAAGCTAAGATTCTGTACATATGATCAGTTGTTACTGTTGAAGAAATGGATAGCCATAGTTCTTTCCTACACCCTTCCTGCACATTCCTGCCCTCCTTTCAATTTGTTTTCCGCCGTTTGCTCCCCTTTTCACCACTTTCCTGTCTACCCCATTTCTTTTCTTTAAAGAATCTGTGCACAATGGTGCAATGCACAGCATCGCTAAGCAATGGTAAAAAGAAATACTATTACTTACATAAACTTGTATTTGATGCCACTTCCATGTAGCAACAAACATTTCATTATTACTCCACTGACTGCATAAACAACTGATGACACAGCGTCATAAGTATCACAATTTATAATCTTGATTTACAGAAAACATTATTTGAAAATGATAGCTACACCTGTATTTGAACCCAGTATCACCTGAACCAAAACAATATACCAATAATGCATTTAACAGATGGTGCTACAGAATCAGTTGATTAGTAGGTGTATTTTACACATTGAATAGATAATTGCACATTAAACTGCTGTTGCATACACCTGCTACTTACATAAATCTTTGTCTGCAAGTAGTAATTGACTTTAGGTAATGATAAGTACCTTTTCTGGACCACATACAACTGGTTTGGAATGCAAATGTAGGTAATGGATTTCTGTAATATTCTCACTTCTGATAGTTAATTAATCTTGTATTAGCTTTCTTTAGCAATGCTGTATGATGCACAGCATTGTGCAAACATGCTTTAGAGAGAAAATGTGACAATTAATATTGATTGTACAAAATACATCTGCTAACTGGATGGCACAGTGGTGTAGAGGTTGTGTTGTCACCTCAAAGCAAGAGGTTCTACGGTTTGACTCTTGGCTGAGGTGCCTTCTGTGCGGAGTCTGTATACCCTCCCTGCATATGGGTTTCCACCAGGTACTCTGGTTTCCTCCCATGTCATAAAGACATGCATCTAGATCATTTCTTCCTGGGCCACCACTGAAAATTGGCTTTGTTCCAGGTCAGACTTTGCTGATAAACAAATGTTTTAAAAGGAAATAAAGAAGCCTTACAGGTTGGGCTCCTTTCTTCCATTGAGTCCAGGCCTACTACCACTGGCATTTTAGCCTGGCCTTTCAGCCTGGCTGAAGGCTACAAGAGGTCTACAGTAGCTGCTTCCATGAGGGGTATTCAATTTGGCAATAAATAAATGTTAAATAAATAAATAATAAATAAATTAATGACTGTGGTGGGATGGGTTAATGTACTTTGATGAAGGCAGATGTTACTGAGTTTGAAATGGGATGTAGGCATGATTTTTATGAGTATGTATCATACTTTTACATATATTAACTGATACTACTGCTATTTACCTTTGATTACCGATGCTACACATCGCTCACCATCGCACACAGATTCTGTAAAGAAAAGAAATGAGCTGACAAGAAAGTGGAGAAATGGGGAGCAAGCAGGGAGGAAAAACAAAGTGAAAGGAAGGTAGGAATGTGCAGAAAGGGTGTAGGAAAGAACCATGGCTATCCATTTCTTCAAAAACAACTGCTCACATGTACGGAATCTTAAGCTCAATTTGGACTGTCAATTCCAGAGAGAGGGGTGACAACAACATAATTGTGTTGTGAAGCCAATTGGACCAAATTGAGTGTGTCAAGTATGCACATGTGTGAAATGGCAAACTATGTATGGGACAATCATTTTTTTTTTTTGGGACAGGTGCCCTTTTTAAGATGAGAGAGGAATGTTGAGGAAGGAACACATGCATGTCTGGGGGCAGGCAAATTAGTTGAGAAAGTGAGGAAGCATTTGCTGACAGACAAGACATTTAAGACAAGACACATGGTTGGTGAAGGACACAAAGGGGATGAACACCATGGTTGAGGTGAGGGTGGGGAGACTGAGTTTTCATGGACATCAGGCATGGTAACAGTGTAGCTCCAGTCCTCACCCAGTAGACTGTCATCACTGTTCCATCACTGTGCTGCTGGCTGCATTGGCCAACGTTTTCATCTATGGAGGGTATTCTCTACTAGGATGAAAAGCAAGCTCTCCATCCTGAGTAGGTGTGTGCCCACTGTCTGGTGCACAAGCCTACACACCATACCTGCTAACTCAGCTCTGTTGAAGAATTAACCCTCTCTACCTCTGTTCCCAGAGGCCTAGCCTTTTGTGCAGAACTACTTGAGGGTCCAGTTAGAGCATGGTCAACAAGGGGATTGCTGCCAGTCTCCAGCCCTAAAGTGCTGGGCCCTGGTGCTGTAGCCTGTGGAGTGAGTGTAGGCAGATAATGGGGAACCACCTACACTCACCTCACAGGCTACAGCACTTCTGGGCCTTCATGCTGTAGTTTGTGGAGTGAGTGTAAGTCGATCATGGGGAACCAGTGAACCCTGCTGTGCTGTAGCAATAACATAAAAAAACATAGAGTACAATAATGAAATAAAACATAACCCAAAAAAATGGAAATAATATTAAAAAAATAATCTGAAAAAAATTTGACCTGAATCGCTGTCTTACCCAATGTTAGCTGCACCTGAAGTATCTCTGATGCATTATGTTGGGGTACCAGTCTGGAGCTGTGCACATCCTTTATGAATATGGAAACACTACCACCTTTGGAACTTCGGTCCAAGTTCTGGGGCTGAAAGGTATGGAATGAGTTATAGCCTGGTAATGCAGGGGTGCTTTCTGCTGCCTTGAACCAGGTCTCTATTACAGCACAAATGTCAATGTTCTCCATTTTAAGGAGTGCTTTGAGTGAGTGCATTTTGAAATTTAGACTTCTAGCATTGAGCAGCATGACCCTCAGATTGCATTTGTTTGTAGCTGTTACGGTGATCATTTGGTCTTTCGAACACCGCCTAAAAAAGGCAGTATAGAGGTGGCAAGAGTCTTGGCCAGTATCCAGAAGCCAACAGGTGACAGATGCAGGCCATCTTTGGCAAAGCATCAAGGTCTGTCAATCATGTCATCCCCGGCAGACAGGTACTGGATCCCCTTAGAATGACACTAGAAACTTAACCAATTGTTGAAATCAATAATTTTCTGCTTGCACTGTGGTATCATTCTGGGTGATAGTAGGGTGCTGATCAGGGCTAGCCTGAGCTACATAATCCAAGAGCTCCTCCATGTCCCTTTTCATGTAGTCCAGGGAGGTATGTCTCAGGTCATTCACACCCACATGTACAATGGCAGAGTCATACCTGTACTGCTGTTGAGAGACCTGAGTGTGTGTATTATGTGGTGGATCCTGGCACCTGACAGGCAGCTGACTGTTACTTTCTCCTTATTCAACCTAGTGAGTGGGACATCAGTGTGCTGCACTATCGAGTCACCTATGAGTAGTGTGCTGGGCATGCTGTTTTGCCTTAGAGGCTTTGGTTGAGGGGCATACTGTTTAAGAGAGTTATGTGTCTCATGATTAGTGTTGTGGTGATTGAATGCATTTCTGCCTTGGAGGTTCATAGGTTCATAGGTTCATAGGTTGGTACTAGGCTATCGGCCCTAGGACCTATGCAAGCCTAGCTATAACAATTCCTTGGATATTTCTTCCCACAATATTTACTTTTCTGGGCTCCTGTCTAGCAGGGCGACTGACATGATCCCCGGGGTGAATTTTCTATCTCCCAACCAATCATCAAGGTTTCTTTTGAAGAGGGCCAATGAGGCGCTCTGATTGACATGTATGGGCAGTCTATTCCAGAGTATGGGGAGTATCTGGGTCAGGAACCTATCCCTCCAGCATGTTTTGTTCATTGTGATGACAAGGTTTAGATTCCTGGAGCGTGTGGCTCTGAGGGATTGGGATTTCTTTAAGTGGAGCATATCCAACAGCTCAGGATTTGACATGGCCTTGACTCTGCTATTTGCATAGATTTTTATTGAGAGCCTCCACAAAGGTGGGTGTGTGGTATGCGTTTTTATGTGAAGGCAGTGCTGGTGTGTGTTATGGAGGGCTATGTGTTCCATGTGGTGTGGTGCAAGTGTTGACCTTCTCCTCTTGAACCAGCTATTATGGTCTTGGCTGGAGCATGTGTGGTTTCCAGTTTGGATATATAAGTCCATCTCTCAAGTCTGAGTGTTGGGAGGTAAGTGGAGAGGGTTGTCAGTGTACATGAGGCAGTTGCTACATTGCCTCAGGATGCCCAAGTTTACCAGGTTAATAGGAGAAAGCACCAGGAACTGACGTTTAGACATGCCTGGAGGAGTAGGCATTAATAATAAGTATTGGAGCTGTTTTCTTGTAGAACATTTAGTGCTGGTAGCACTTTTATGTGCTACAATAATTGTTACAAGAAGTCTGGTATGGCAAAGTGCTAGACTAATAAGTTAGTAAAAGTGCAGGAGAGGAGAGAACTAGCAGATCTAAGGGAAGAAATGAAGAGCAGACTTTGGCACCTCTCAGAGGCTTACAAACAGTCCTGGATAAAGCAAATCTGTATCTGGACTGGACTAGTTACAGGAAAGGTGGGAAACAAGCACAAACGTGGGTTTTTAAAACAGAAAGTTGAAAGAGATGGAAAAACTGCCCACACAGCCAATAAACTACAAATTCTGGGTCAGAAGCCACTCCTCTTGTGGTAGATAGGCTACATAATGCTTACCACTCCCACTGATTAGCTAGAAGGCTTCCCTCCAACACAGAAAGGATTAGGGGGCTCAGAAGCTTACATACAGTCCTGGATACAGCATATGTAACACAGTGATAAATAATAACAAATGAAGAAATATGCAACAGCAAAGCAATAAAAATTATACATAACAAAAAAATAAGAAAATTATCCATAAAAAAAAAAAAAAAAGAGAGGGGCTGGAGTGAGAGAAAAAAGGAGAACATTACTAACGCCACAGTCAATATACAAAGTTTTCTACAATTAATTTACTCTATTCTGTTACATTTTACTTTTAATACTACCAACTGCTAAGGAATTTCTTTATTACTTTGAATACTACCCTGTTCCTAACAAAAACACACCATAATACAGATCAGATTGCGTCCAGCAATCATTCATGGGTGCATATATTGCACATATGCATGTTCCATGAACACCGATTACACTTGACAGCAGGCCATTCAAGCCACAGGTATAGAGGTCTGAACTTAAAATGCTATAATGATGAAAACGTAACAGTATTGTATATTTAATGATGAAAACCTAAAACAGTATTGTAAACAAGTAAGTGTTATATTTGGGAAGTCTGGTATTTGAACCCACAGCTAGTTCATAGGTTCATAGGTTTATACTAGGCTATCTGCCCTAAGGCATTTATAAGTCTAGCCAAAGTTTTGTGGCTTACGCCACCCCTTATGTTAAAAAATACTGTGCCCATTAGTTTGTTGTGCCTCTGTCCAGCAGTGTCACAGGTGAATAAAATAGTATTATACTTTTCTTTTGGACTACAGCATAATAGGATTATAGGATCATAGGAAGTTACTAGGATATTGCCCTGAGGCCCTTATAAACCTAGCCAAAATTTTAGCCCCATGCATAGACAAATCAGCACCAGCAGGGACATGGGTGAAATTCCAGGGATGTATTTTCTATTTCCCATCCAGTTATTCAGATTGTGCTTAAAAAGGGGTAAAGAGGTACTCTGCTTGACATGGAGAGGGAGTTTATTCCATAGATGGGAAAGTCTCTGGGACACAAATATGTCCCACCAGCATGTCCTATTGATGTCACAGACCAGGTTGAGGCCGCATGTGTGAGTTACTCGAGTGGAGCTTGACTTGTGGATATGCAGCAGTCCCATCAAGGCATGGTCCAAGATCACCTCGTATGCCAGACATAGGTCACCTCTGAGAAGTCTGTATGAAACAGAGTAGACTGATAAGGCTTTTAGCCTATCTGTGTATGGTAGATTTTTGAGGCCCTGGATTCTTCTGTTGAGGAACCTCTGTGGTCTCTCTAGCTGCTGCATGTGCTTTGCGAGGTACATGCTGAATAGGGCATTGTACTCAATAATGGGCCTTATAAGGGAAGAATACAGGGATGTTATGACCTCCTTGTCCCTGAATGAGATACTCTTGCTTATGAGGTGGGCCATGTAGAAAGCTTTCCGTACAATGGATGCAACATGGTGGTCAAAAGTCAAGCTGCTATCAGTCTGGGTGCCGAAATCCCTAATGATGGACTTTGTGCTTAGGATGTTGTTATTAATGTGATAATTTGTAGGGACAGCTCTCTCCCCAAAGGGGATGATGCATTTTTTTGATTTCAACTTGAGGCCATGTTTCTGGCACCAGTCATTTGTTTGGGTGAGACCCTCTTGGAGGATATCCACATATCTAGGAGAATTGATGACAGCTCCCAGCTTGCATTCATCTGCAAACTTGGTCAGTCATAGCCCACTGGTTTTGGCCTGTATCTAAGAAAAGTATATCCCAAATAACAGAGGCCCTAAGACCAAATCCTGAGGTACGCCACTCGATATAGGTCTACTGCTTGAGGTGGCTTTCCCTATTTTGACTAGGTGGGTTCTGTCAGTGAGCCAGTTGGGTACCCATCTGGTAACATATGGACTGATGCCTAGTTGAGAGAGTTTATCTATTATGCCTGAGTGGGGAGTAGTGTCAAAGGCTTTGGCCAGGTCAAGGTAGGCAGTGTGCACTGTCTTCCCCTCATCCATGACCTTGCTGACCATCTCAAAAAAGATGACCAAATTTAACAGACATGACCTCCACTTGACAAAGCCAAACTGTGTGGAATCGAGTGTTTGGAGGTTGCCAATATCCTTGTTAATGAGATCCATGATAATTCATTCCATGGCCTTGCAGATCAGGCTACTTAGGCTGATGGGTCTATAATTTCCCAGATCAGTGGACAGTTCACCTTTGTGTAACGGGATGACAATGGCTGTCCTCCACTCAGGCGGGACAAAACCGGTACTCAGGCTTTGGTTGAATAGGGCATCTAATGGTGCTGCAAGTTCCTGTCTGAGTTCATGTAGGATGCAACCTGGGATGTCATCACGTTCCATAGAGGCTGTATTTTTTGCCTTTGAGAGAGAGCAGTGATGACCTGATCCCTAGATATAAGGGGAAGGGGGCAGGTCCTGATTTACTGATGGGGGGCAGAGGGGTGAAATTTTCACTGAATCTGTCAGCCAGCAAGTTTGCTATATCTATGGCATTTGTATATGTGGTGTCCTTGACCACCAGTTCTGAACAAATCTGCATGCTACCTTTGAGATTATGGACATATGTGAAGAAGGCCTTATGATTGTCTCTAGTAGATGTGGCCAATTTAGACTCGAAGTTTGCTTTGGAGGATTTCACTAGTGCTCTTATTTGCTTGTGTGCACACTTTCCTTACTCTTTCTAGATTCATGCTCACTGTTATCTGATAATCTGTCTGTTGCTTTGTGCTACAGACCATACTTGTAAACCTCTTAGAGCAAGATATCTGGACAGATCATAAAAAATGGGTGTACAATGACCCAAAAATAGGGACAGATTTTAAATATTGCTCTTACAAACATGTAAAGCTGCATAGGATTTGTGTTAACATACATTTTGACACTCATTATTTAGTGACTTCAATTATAATTATTTGCCAGAAAACCATAAATCTTATGAGGAATAGACCAAAACAGTGAGTCAAAATTCTGGAAATTCAGCAAAAATAAGGGCAGTTGAGCTCTATGCTACAGAGTAATGCATGCATAGTTGCTTTTACAGTTGAGATATGCATGGTCAGTTTTAAAGAAATGTATGATTTAACAACTAATCTGTCTTTAACTGTTAAGGCTACAATAACAGCACTTTATGTAATTATGCTTTCATACCACATGCTTCTCTCATCCTTGTCAGTTGCAATGTATGGGACCTCACATTCAAGGCCCTCTCTTCTGCGGCTGTGGAAAAAGAAAAGAAAAAAGAATGCCATGAGAAAAAAAAAAAAAAAACAAGAAAGTAAATTGACACCCCCCTGAAGTCATCAACATCTACTGGATACATAAATACTGTGTAGGAGCCTACATGAAGTGAACATCCCTACGTGGTTACTGCTCTTTCTGATTCAACACGACCACTGATTTTTGCCCTCATTTACATACCATTCATGCTGGCAGCCAGCAATCGACATGGTTAGTAGTTGTGTAAGCTGGGCACCAGCACAGGAGCATGAGGTCATGGACACAAGGACAGCTATTACTTTGCCTGTGTTTACAGTACATTACTCTTTTCTTTGGCATAACTTTTTAGCCTGCATTACTTACAAGTTTATTCTTTATTTGGTTGTGGGGGACCAAAGGTGCATCTATGTCATGGCATTTAGCATGTTTTTTGGGAGGACTGTTTTTCGAACATCCACAGTGTGTACATCACCCATTATGTGTGTGGTGTTACCTTTTCAGGTGAATTCTGTCCATATTTCTTGACTTTTACATGCCCTTGCTTCTGTGTAGACTCCTGTACATTTTCCGTGTAACCTACCAGCACCAACACAGAGTCTACACAGTCTTAGTTTACTGAATCTAAAACTGTTAGTGCCACAATGCACTCACAAAAAAAATGATTGTGTAAGCTTTATTGATCCCCTCTGTATTATTTTGATCTAAATATAATATATTAATTATATGTAAGTCACAGTAGCTTTTGGCTAGTTTTTGATAATGTTTTAGTTGTTGCTAGTATAATGATACCTTAGTAGTTGAAATTATGCATATCATCAAAAGGGACAATGAGCGTAAGCTGCTAAAATTACAAAATGACCTTAAAATTTTCAATGAAAGTATTGTCAATGATGTCCTGTTTAATGATGTGATTGAAAATTATAAGATATTTAGAGATATGGAGAAATTTGTTGCAAAGAATTGCAAAAGAAAGCAAAATAAGTTACACAGAGATAGAAAAGATTATGCTGAGCATAAAGCTTACCATGAACCTCCCCAGATTTATAAAAGGGACATATTAATTAACAATGTGGGAGAGAAT
Organism: Protopterus annectens; assembly: GCF_019279795.1. NCBI lineage: Eukaryota > Metazoa > Chordata > Ceratodontiformes > Protopteridae > Protopterus > Protopterus annectens. The sequence goes on from NC_056732.1 coordinate 1,762,440,044, forward strand.
AATAGTGGTTACAGAAATGATGAAAACGGTGTTGAGCAGAATGAAAATGAATATTTTTAGAGCACTCACCCCCCCACTGAAATGTTCAGAGCATTTAATCAATCAACAAAAACAAGTGCAACATGGTCGCTCCTTTCAAGTAGTACCTGGGGGATGTTCAGTGAGGGGGAACGGGGTGCGGAAAATCAGTTATTAAATATTGAATCCAATAATGTAGATGTTTGTATGATAGAATGCTGCCGATGTACATACAATAAGTTATTTAAATGGTGTAATTTACAATTCGAGTGACTTTTGTGTAAAAGAAGAGCATGCATTATTGTTGAGTAAAAGTTTTACTTTTGTCCCTGAATTCAAAACTGATATTGCAAAGTTATTAATTAACTTGAGATTATTTACAAGGCAAATTAATTTACGATTGTTTTTTCTAAGCAGAGGCAAAACTTTCAGGACAGAGCCAGGAGTAAAGCATAGAAGCACTTTCATGCAACCTAATAACCCTCTCGTATATATATTTGAGCATTTATGTGAAAATGACTTTGGATAAGTAGTAAAGACAAGCTATTTAAAATATGATAACCTTACAAGAGAAGGAAGGTTATGCTTGATGGAATTATCTATGAATAAGAACTACAGAGTAATGAAGCCAGATAAAGGAGGGGATGTAGTTATTATGAAGCAAATAGATTACGTTTGTAGAATGTATGAACTGCTTAATGATGATATAGATGAAAGGGCATCAATGAACAAAGTAAATACCGCTTATGCGAAAATAGATATGATGCTATTAGAAGCCCTGAGTCAAGGTTCATTAATGGCAGGTGAAGGTGAGTATCTTAGAGTGGAAAATCCAGTTATCCCAGTAATATTTGTAATACCTAAGATACACAAGAACCAAACAGACACCCCCATTCAGGCCAATTGTAGCAGCTAGGGGTTCAAAAACAGAACCCTTGGCAGCATTCATAGATAATTATTCAAAACAAATACTTTAAAAGAGATCACACATCTTAAGGGACTCTTGGCACTACCTAGACCAGTTGAGAATGATGAGGTTGAAAAAAAGAGTATGTATTTGTCACCACTGATGTGGTGAATCTATTTTCAGTAATACCTCATGATATTGGTTTAGAATATTATTCGCTTTGTTTAGTACAGGATGGCCATATGGACCAAATCAGAGTGAGCGTTCTAGTGCAGATGATGGAGATGGTTCTTCTTAGAAATAATTTCCCGTGTTTTGAAGGTGAATATTTTAGGCAAAAATCGGGTGTGGCAATAGGTGCAAAATGTGAACCAGTTTTTGTCAATCTGGTTTTAGCCGAATGGGAAAGAAGAAATGTATTTTCATCTCCCTTTATGCCCAAGGTTTTAACCTATTATAGGTCTTTGGATGATATATTGATTCTATGAGCAGAAAAACAGGAAGAAGTATGTGAATTCATTGAGTGTTTGAATGGCACTACGCAGTTCTTAAAGTTCACACATAGGGTCCATGAGAATGAAATAGATTATTTGGACATCCTTTTAAGTAAGCATGTTACTACAGGTGAATTGTCTTCCAGTATTTTTAGAAAAAAAGACATATTCTAACATGCTTCTCCATTTTGATAGTTGTCATCCTTATCACCAGCAGAGAAGCATTGTAAAGGGACAGACGGTCAGACTATCGTGACTAGTCAGTAATGATGCAAAATTTATGGAAGAGATGTTTACTGTTACTGGTATGTTCAAAGTGAGGGGTTATCCTACCTGCCTTTTATTGACAATAAGGAATGAGGTGATTAAACATCACACTAGTAGGTTTAGCCCTACTTTGAAAGGGGGTACAAGTGGTGAAACATGCAATCAGCAAAAAAATGTTGGGAATGACATTATGGAAGTGCAATTCAATCAAGATGCCCCACAATTAATAATGAAAATGCATTTACACTGGGAAGGAGTCTTTGACAATGAATTGAAAAATAAATTGGGGAATAAACCTAAAATAGTGTATAATAAAGGAAGAAATATTAAAGAAATTTTAGAAAAAGAGAACAATAAAGTGAACAGTAGCTACACTTCTAGAATGTATAAGTGTGGTGCATGTAGACATTGTAGATTTATTAAAGATGGTCCCTATGTAGAAATTGGTGACTTATGGTAGAAATTTTCAATGCCCAGGCTGTTGTAATTGTAACACAAAATTTGTAGTTGATGTTTCTATGTGTGTCTCATGCCCTGCTTTTTTGTGGGCAATACCACTAGACAGCTACATGATAGGACTGCAGAACACAACAGGGACATAAAAAATAGTAAATTGAGTTAGTGCATTATATATGCACAGTATTGACTGTACAAATTTTAAAAAAATCATATTTTTTATTGTTGATAGAGATTTTATGGATGAGCGAGGTGGGGATCTTGATTTGGACTTACAAGTGAAAGTAACACAATGGCAATTGAGTCTGAATGCCAAAACAAAGCCATGAATTAACGACAATATTTCAGTCTCAAGTATCTTAAAGCAAAAGGTGAAATGTATTTAAATATTACATAATGATGGCTTGACAATCTCTTAATGCTTTCAGTTATTAACATTTTTACAATATTACTATATTATTATACTTTTTAGGGTAACATTCCTAATTTAATATAGTATTATGAGATTAATTTTAATTGACAGGAAATTACTTGTGGGTCTATTTCCTATAAATGCTGGCTGTTTTATTATGTGCTTTAGACACTGATGGTGCCTAAATGTAATATGGGCAAAAGCGCTTTGTCATTTTAATTGTTTTTAATGTTGTAGTATAGTAAAGGTGCCAGCTCTTACGATCGTATGGTGGTTTATTCACTTCTTAGTTTAATAGTTTAGTAGTCTGACTACTCAGTAGGCAGACTAGGAACTTTGGTATCTATGGTAGGTTGTGTTTTATTAGAAATATTTACAGTTATAGTTGTAGATGTCTTTGTTTTTGTTAGTTTTTAATTTTGGTAGTTTAGTTTGTAGAAAAGAAGAACTCAAAAAAATTCTGGAATGTTAAGATAGTGTCAGATGAATGCATTAGAGTCTTATTTATAATTAAATTAATATGATGGATAAATGTGTCATATTATCTTTAAAAAAATTTAAATATACAGCATGGATTGTTTTAATCTATTGTCTAGTAATGTAAATGGACTAAATAATGGCAACCAAAGGAAATCATTAATGAGATATCTAAAATTAAATAGAGGCAACATATTCTTGCAAGAGGCTCACTTGACATATAAAGATATATAATATTTAAGTAACTTAGGTTATGAAATATTATCATCTGCTTCTTTTAACAAAAACAGGAGAGGAACTGCTATACTCTGGAGAAAATCTACTGTAATGCCTAAGGTCATGGAATCCCTTAATAATCCAAAAGGAATGCATACATTTGTAATAATTAAATATAATGACAAACTCACATTAGCTATATTTTACTGGAGCACTGGAATATGTGCAAAATTGATTAAAGATCACAAACGTATTACAAAGTCATTATAAAGGTAGTTCAATTTTAGCAGGGGATTTTAACTGCATATCTGGTATAGAAGCTACAGTTGAGCAGAAGAAAGCTAAAATACTGGCATCAGCTAAAGCACTAAATAGATGGAGCAGTAATAATAATCTAGTTGATTTACTAGTACAAGCAGAAGATAAGTCATTGCTTTTCACTTATTATTATGTGCAAAGGATGAACTAGATTTGATAGGATTTATGCTTCTTTAGATTAACTTGATAAAGTGAATTATTTTAAAACTATACCTTGTCCTTTATCTGATCATAATGCACTAAGCATTCATATAGTTATGGATACAAGGACATTTCAGATAATTTATAGAATCCAAGTATATATGATGAAATTAAAGGAGTTTAAGAGTTACCCTATAGAACAAATCAAGAACTTTTTATCTTTAAATGATAATGGTTAGGTTAGTGAAGTCATACTATGGGACTCCCAAAAACTGCATATTAAGGACAAAAACTGGAAGATGGGCTAGTAATAAAATGAAAGAATGGGATAAAGAGTTATTAGAAATACAAGATGAAATGCAGAAAATGAGGATTGAACAACAAACAAAGAAATTAGATAATACTCAAGTCATTAAAAATTAACGACAACATATCAAGTGGTTTTAATGCATTAAGTTGAGATAGCTTTAGAAAAAGTAAAACTGCATAGTTATGCATCAAACAATTTACATAAATTAGCTAATAGAAGTTAAATGTTAAACCAAAGGTACAAATCAGTAATATCCAAAATTCTCACACTAATAAGCTTACTTCAGATATAGAGGAAACGCTTAATATTTAAAAAACAAATTCCATGAGGATCTTAATAAAGATAAAAATAATAGTTCTGATGATTACAAAACTGACAATCATTTAAAGAAAATTGTTAATAGTAAACTTAATGACCAATGGATATTTCAGTTGAATAAGTCTATTACCCAGATAAAAGTTAAATACGCTATAAAAAAGATAAAAATGGTAAGCTTCATGGTTAGATGGTTTAAATATGGAATTATATAATTTATTTTTGTTAAATATTTTAGAATTATTGAGTGACACTTTGAGGATAATACAGAGTGACAAAATAATTCCTCCCTCATAGAATTTTCTCTAAAGTCACGTATACTTAAACAAGGAAATGATAATAAGGTAATCTCATCATATAGACCTATATCATTGTTAAATGTAGACTATAAAATGTTTACTTCAATTTTCAATACATAATTAAGAGATATAGCAGATAAATTAACTGATAAAGATCAAACAGGATTTACAGTCAATATATTAACATTCAATAATATAAAAAGGGTAGTAACTATCTCAAATTTAGAAAGAACAAGAAATTGACCCTAATTAGCTTTGATACCAGGAGAGCTTTTGATTGGAACTACCTGTTTAAAACTTTAGAAGCATTTGCATTTCCAGAAGAGTTTACTGAAATATAAAAAAAAAACTGTCTAGAGACTCCTAAGGATATGTTAAAATTGGATTTTACATTTCTCAACGATTCACTTAAAAAGGCACAAAACAAGAATGCCCCTTATCTTCTTTACTATTTGCATTAGTTATTGAATAGTTAACTAATGGTATAAGAAGCAATGAAAAAAATGATGGATTCTAATTACTAGAGACTGTCAGTCTAAAATGCAGCTTTTTGCAGATGATATTTCACTAACTACAGGAGATTTAAACTATTCACTTGAAGAAATAGATGATGAAATTGAAAAGTTTCAAGAAGTATCACTGCTGAAATTTAATGACAGTAAGGCTGTTTTAACTCTGTTATAATCTGGATAGACTCAACTTGCACTAGTCAATGGAAAAACATCCAGTAGCAGCTTATACAAAATTATTATAAAATTATTAAAGATGATAAACTAGAACTAAATAATAATCCTTTCATCTGGTTAACAAAAATTACTTTAGAAGGAACATTTTCACACTTTAGACTCTTCATATATGACATCAATTCTTAAAACAGTTAAGGAATATGTTTTAAAACTCAATTAATATCAAAACGGAACATTTTGAGCTTTCCTATTGCACATACCTCTAGATTTAAAGAAACTTAGAACAGTGTTAAAATAAATTTACTAACAGGGACTGGATTATGGTCTGATTGCTTTAAATTTTAAAAAGCTAAGTTGCCAGCATATTTATTGACATATTATGAGTTGGATGAATCCTTTAATCAGTTAATATTATCCATCAGTGAGAAACAAAATGAATTTGTAGACAATATGAGTGAAGTGGAACAGAACACTATTCCCATATTATATGAATATATGAATGCTGTTATTGAAGGCAGATTGACAGACAAAGGAAGCATTTCAAAGCTATATAAGTTAATTATAAATAATTATAATAATTTCAATGCAAACATTTGGAATTTCTTAGCTAGTGGATTGAGTGACTCAACAGACAATAAGAATAAAACTTTGTTACTTAAATAAGTTAGTCAAACTTCTTCAAATTTATACTGGAAAGTTTTTATGGGGATATATATATATATATATATATATATATATATATATATATATATATATATAATGAGAGAGAGAGAGGGAGAGAGAGAATGTTTGTTACCCCCATATAAAATCTCTAAGTTTTGTAAAATGACTTCTTCAGTTTGTTGGAGATGTAAGAACTGACTGGACGCATGTTTATGGATTGTGAAAAACTAAATTTATATTGGAAAGAGATAAGCATGCTTTTTCGTGGGGTTATGATCTGATAATTGTTCTTTAACTAGATCACTAATAATAATGAATGCTCCACTTCCAATATCTGTAAAAGCCAAAGAGAAAAGAATGGCTGGGGCTCTTTTGGCAGTTGCTAGAAAAGTTATTACAAAAAAAATGGAAATCAAACTCAGTTCCTACGTTCAAACAATTTTAAAATTTAAAAAGTGATCAGAATAATAACTATAAATCATACTGAGACCTTTAGTAATTTGGATAACTTTGAAATGTTTCTACTGAAATATCAAGACTCTTAATAAGTTAATTGTATAAGATTACCTTGAAGATTCAAAGGATTTCTATTGCTGCATAACAATGTGTGGTACTGTTTTTTTCCTTTTTGCATATATATTGTAAATATGTTAAATCATTAAAACGTTTCTTGGAAAAAAAAAACACAACACAAAACGGGCAAGGAAAATGATGTCCCTCTTGGAAAGTCTCAACATTGTGTATTTCAACACATGATACAAAGAATACTTAGGACAACAAGAAGGATGCAAATATTATTATCAACCCCCTTTTTTTGCACAGCTATGCAGCTTTCACAAGCTGATTCCTAGTTCCTAATAGTACAGTAGTAACTTATAGCACTATGAGCTGTGCAATATGATTATATACAGTTCTGTATTTATAATGAAATTAACATTATATATTTAAGCATTAATAATGTATGCATTATTGTAAATGTTATTTAATATGTTTACTTAGAAGATGTCATGCTTTGGCTATACTTGGTACAAGCAAATTTAGTAAAATGCCTTAATGGTGGTATTTTTTTCTTTGAGTTACAATTGCATGTCTTACTTGTTACTGTGTTTACCATTGTGGCCCTGGGTCATGGCTGAAAAGTGTCCCTGGACCAGTTCATTTATCCAGTTAACAAAGTATAAAAAGTAAGATAATTCATGGCCCTCTAAGGTTTTTAAGCCTGGGATTCAGTTAAGAAGTTATCATAATAACACTATAATCTTATGAGTTTTACTTTTAAAGTTCATCAAACTGGCAAGCCTAAAATAAGCTGTTGTGTATTATAGTGTGAACAGAACTTAGCCTTTATCTTTTTTTAGTCATGCATTGTATAGACGTTTCATTTGTCTGCAATGCAGCTATCATCTGGTTTTGATTGCAGCTGACAAAGCATACTCAGTAGTATTTTTTGTATGTCAATTCTTACACAGCCACTGTAGTGAAGTATTAATGTATAATGCCATTCTGTTTCTTGAATCAGCTTGCTTTCATTATATAGCTGTCTATGCTTCATACAAGAAATAAAAGCTGACATGCAAAACCTAAAAGAAAATCACAGTGTAAATAAATAGATCACAATGTACACAATGTAAGATGACAACAAAGCAATACATATTACAAGAAAGCAATATAAGAGAAGCAAACTAGCCTTCCCCTCATAGCCATCTATGGCAGAGTCTGAGACAGTGCTTCCACTAAAGCCTTAGAATTTTTTTTTTTTACTTTTTCAATAAACGGTTTTGTTCCTAGCTCCTCCTCAGTTCACCCATAATTAACCTTAATTGACCTTTCTGACATTACTTGCATTCTGCTTTTAGTTGCATGTTTAAACTAGGAAAGAAACCACAGCTGTGTCTATTGTGAGTCACATAGAAATTAGAACAAATCAATTAAGTTTGATTATCTGTGAACTGAGGGTGGAGCTAGGAACTATTCCTTCAATTTAAGAGGTAATATTAAACATTTCAAGGCTTTACTGGAAAAGCTCGCCCAGATTCTGCAATAAGTCACTGTGAGGGAAAGGTTAATTTGTTTTTGCTTTCTTGTATTTTGTATTGCTTTAATGCCTTCTTCTATTTTGTATATTAAGATTTATTTTCTTTACATTGTATTTTAATTTTATTCTGTTTTTAATTGCATATTATAACTGAGAAAGAGATCACAGCAGTGTCTCGTGCTGGAAAAAGCTCACCCAGACTCTGCCACACCTTGCTGTGAGGGAAAGGATAGTTTTTTTTCCTTGTATTTTGTATGGCTTTATCGTCTTCTTCTGATTTATATATTGTGATTTATTTTCTTTACACTGTTTTTACTTGTATTCTGTTTTTAATTGCATATTTGAACTAGGATAGAGACCACAACTGTGTTTCGTATCAGTCACACAGAAATTATCATTTTCTTCAGCCTGGTGCTGTTGTGCTTTTAAATTCAACCATCTTTCTAGTTGCTTCCTCTTATGTTAATTTGACCACATATTTCCTTCCATCTACTTTTTCAATGGTTATTGTGAGTAAGCACAAAATTATCATTTTGTGAAATTACTCCCCTTCAGCTATTTAAATTTATTAGCCATCCCACTGTATTCATAGAACTAGAATACAAAGTGCACACCCCCTTTCAGTCTATCTTGCTCTTTTAAAATTAGTGGCTGTCCACTTAGATAACTAAAGCTTAAGTTAAACCCTCTTACATATCTAACTGCCTACTGCACACTGCAACTCTTAGGATATTAACCATTTTTCCATCTTACCTTTAAAATCTGTAAAATCTAATCCAAGACTGCCAATTATTGAAGAGCACATATCCAGCCTCTCAGTAGTCATTTTGGGCTAGTGCTTCTGTTTTGCTCCTAGTGAGAGAACAGGCATAGGGGCATTATTTCCTAGATTCTGCTGATCAGTGGCAAGCCTGATTACTGCTTCATAGATGCCAGCTTGGAATTTGTGCTTATATTTTGATCCTGCTGAGAGAAGGAGCAGAGTGCATGGATTCCTAACTGTTTCTGGTTGGGCAGTGAGTATCTGTGCTTGGCCTTCCTGAATGGTCTGGTTGCTAGTTAAGGCATCTACTAGGAAAAGGCTGAAACAAGCCTATAAACCCTTGCATCATCTGAGCAAGTCTGTGAATTTCCAAACAGGCTGCGTCTTACTTCTCATATTGGGATTAGTGCTACTATTTTGCTTCTGGTGAAAGTAGAAGCAAAGCAACATTGTATCACAGCAGTGTGATGCTGTGGTGAGACCAGCACTAGTTGCAGCCAGGCAGTAGGCATTCAGGTGACCCCCCTCAAGCCAATTCTTTCTTTTCAGTAAGTACTACTTGATGTGCTTCTAACTTCAGAATATCTACCAAAATAAATCGATCATGGTATTCTTATTAGTTCCCCTCAAGTGTTTGATAGTGTCCTATATAGACACAGGCAACTTGAGTGACAAATTTTCCTGTTAACGCACCATTTACATTTTACCATTACCCAGTTGCACACAGGATGACTAGTTTACAATGACAACCACTGCCCCCAGAGTTGCAAACCGGATACTCTTGACATTATTTTATATTCTCACTCCAACTGTCGAGTCAATAAAAAAGAAACTGTTGCCATAGAAATAAACTTTTCCTTTATCTCTATTACCACCTTGGTGAATATAGGCATCCTGAGGCAATGCAGAAATTGCCTCATGTTTACTGTCAACCAGTTAATTCTTAAACTGATATGGTATGTGATAGATGTATTTATCAATGTCACAGGAGTTAAAGTTCTTACATAAAATTACTCCTAATATCAATAAAGTTGCCAATAGTACACACTGCACCCATCACACACAATTCAAAACAGACACCTAGTGCACGTATGCTAACGTACTTGAATGTAACCTTCCTATACCCCAAAGACCTCCTAGATGAAGTACACATAACAAACACCATCAGAAGCCCTTAATGCACTCTTTCAAAACAATATCCACATCAACACATACAGCCACGTCTCATGGAGCCTCTACTTTTAATCCTATAAGACAAACCACCACACAATCCAACATTCTAGTCATTGGAGATTCCACTGTAAGACACAATGGTGTCCCTCTAACCAGGCTGAGTAAGGAGAAAGTCATGGTCAGTTGCTTATTAGGGGCCACCATCTACCACATTATGTATTCATTCAGGTCATTGAACCACAAATACCAGTATGACTTAATCATAGTCCATGTGGGTGCAAATGACCTGATACATACCTCCCTAGACTTTATGAAGAGAGACATTATGGAGCTCTTGGAATATTTGTACCAGGCTGGTAGACATCATGGAGCTCTCCTGGCTGGTGCAAGCCTGGCATTAATCAGCATGTTACCTTCTCCAAGGATGATGTATTTATTTATTTATTTATTTGTTGACATTTCATAATGGAAAGTCTGACTGGCAGAATCCCATTTTGAGCAGAGGCCTAGGGAGAAAAGTTTCAAATTATTACAAAATGTTTTAACAACAATAATTTTACAATCTTCAAAAATAAAACAAAAACATCGGCACTTTAAATAATTATAACAAATTAGACATAATATAAAAACATTGGTTAATAATCAATACAAGGTATTTAACAATCATTTAATATTTAAAGAAATTGTAGACAGTTTGTAGAGAAATTAAAGGTAAGTTAGTGTAACACAAATAGGAATTGCAAAATGAAGTGAGGGAAAAAAAACAGGTTTATGGTTTATTTAGCGAGAAAGTCAGGGAGGAGAATTAGACAGCAGCAAGGAAGTAAGTGAAGAAGGGAGAGTAAGGGGGTATAAGGAATATAAAGGTGCTAGTTTATATTTAGATATATAGTTTATCCTGGTTTTGAGCAAGAACACAGTCAGATTTTAGCTAGGAATTCTTTCAGAGTGGCTTGAAAAGATGGTAGGGAGAGTATGGACCTGATGGATACAGTTAAGGAGTTCCAGGCCTTAGCAACCTTGCATAAGTACAGACAATGCACAGCAGATTTGTTAGGTTTGTAGATAGACATGAGTTTTTGGTCACTGGATTGCAATAACTGACTGCGAACATAGTTGCATAGAATTTTTTTTTTAATGCTTTACAGGCAGATGGATGCTGGATAATTTTATAGGTGGTAAGAAGCTGTGTATATGGTAGTTCATGCGGCAGTTCTAACCAATTATGACTTTTCAGTGCTATACAGTAGGGGTTCTAAAAGGGGTATGTGCTACAAATTTAGCAACTTTGTTATAACATTTATCAAGTTGTAATTTTTTCTGAAGTCTGAAGGTTAGTAGTAGTTGGGAGCACCATAAAGAAGAGTGGGGAGGAGATAAGTAGTGGCAAGTGTAGTTTTAGTTGCATCAGTGAGAAAGTTTTTGACTCTGTAAAGCATAGCTAGTTTTTATGAGTTTGTCTTATGCAGTTTTTGTATATGGAGGTTGAATGTAAGATTATCATCCACTATCACCCCTCATAGTTTTCAATAAAAAGTGAATTCAATGGTTCAGGAGAGAGGATATTACATTTTGTTTTTTATTTTTACTTGAGAGAGGAATTTGGGGAAAAAGGTGGTCTTTTTTGGGTTGAGCATGAGTTACGAGTTACAAAGCCATATTTCAGTGGATGTTAAAGCTTCCTGAGTAATTATTTGGAGGTGCACCATGTTGTCAGATATGCAAATGACAGTGGAATCATGTGCATATTGTATTAGGGTGGCCTGTTGTGTGGAAGTATAGAGGGTATTGGTGAAAATGTTAAAGAAGTTTTTGGTTAGGTAGCTTCTGAACCACAGAAGGGTGGGCTGAGAGAGACCTAGTGAGGACATTTGAAGTAAAAGTTTGCTGTGACAAACTTTGTGAAGGCTTTAGAGAAGTTTAGAAGTAGGGCAGAGACTAGTTTACCATTATCTCTAGCTTTATTGACAGTCAGCCATATTCAATAAAACCTACACTAAGTGTACACGATATCTATTCAAGAACATTCTTATCACATTTTTATGGTTTCTAGTCACTCAGAAAGATTACACTAAGTGTATATGTAGTCTACACTTTATGATAACCTTTATGAATCCCTGTCAATATTTAAAGCTGCAAGAATATTAGTAAGAAAACTTAGTGTATACTTAGTGTAGGCATTACTGAATCCCAGGGAGATTTATACAGGTTAGAAGGGTAGTGCTAGTACTATGGGAAGAATGGAAGCCATGTTGTGTAGAGGATAGAAGTTCTTCCTGCAGAAGCTAGTCTACCAATTGTTTTTGAAAACATTTTTCAAGTATTTTGATGAGAAGAGATAAAATTGTTATAGGTCTAAAGATAATAATGCCTGTGAATTTCCTCCTTTGTGCAGAGGGATAATGTGTGACTTTTTTCCAGAGAGAGGGTATGTGGAATTCCTGGAGTGATCTATTTATAAGAACTGAAAACTGAGAAAGGACAGGCAATGCTATCAGCTGTTATTTTTTAGGTAATTGCTTGGAAGGACATTAGCTGAAGAAGACAATGATTTAAGTTTGTTTAAGAGTAGCTTTATATAGGATTTGAGAACAGGTTTGAAGGTGAACGTAGATGTGGTGATATGTGACTGTTGGGTAAGGTTGAAATTAGATGTTGAGGAATCCTTGGTTAGATGTGCTATACCATCTATAAAACAAGAGTTAAACTGTATTGCATTTTGAGTGATGAGTTATTGGGAGAGGAGTTTGGGTTGAATTTTTGGCCAGGATGTAAGGTTTCTTTCATGGATGTCCAAAATTGTTAGGGTTGCATTTAGTATTATGCAAAAAAGTTATACTATAGTTTTTCTGGACTTCATTTATTTGTTTTTTAATAGGATTGTGAAGCATTCTGAAGTTTTCAATATATTGAGGTGTTTTATATTTTGCCATTCTTTCTGTATATTTTCTCTATCCTGCATTAGCATTCTGCTCTTTTTGGATAGCCAAATTGCATTATTTATTTTCAGTTTCTTCCTTCTAGGTGGTGCAAGGCTACTTAGAATATTTATAAAAGCTCTATTGAATTCAATTACAGCATCATCATAGTGGGAGGATTTTTAGGAAGTTCCAGTTAATAGATGACAGTGTAGTAATGAACTTTTATGCGTTAAACTTGGAAAGGTTACATGTTGTTTTATAAATATGGTGTTTTAATAGATGTGTGAGATGTCTAGTTGTATAGACTGTGAGATGACTTTTTTATTTATGTTTTATTTAACATTTGTTTACTGGGAAAGTTCAACTTGAACAGAGTCAATTTTCAGCGGAGGAGAAATGCTCCAGATGCATGTCTTTGGAATGTGGGAGGAAACTGGAGGAAACCCACAGAAACACAGTGAGGGCATGCAGATGCCACATAGAATGCACCCCAGCCAAGAACTGAACCAGAGAACCTCTTGCTATGAGGTGACAGTGCAAACCACTGCACCACTGCATTGCCCACAAGGATTACTGACAGAGTCTGACACTGATCTGTGGTGGAATATTTGCCATGGTCTAATACTAGTATCCCATATAATAGAGAATTTGATGTCTTGCTATAATGTGTGAGGTTATTAATTAGTTCATAGGTTCATAGGTTCATACTAGGCTATCTGCCCTGGGGCAATTATAAGCCTAGCCCGATTCTGTATGGCTTACACCACCCCTTGATTTGAGTATACTGTGCCCTTTTTAAGGTTTAGTTTACTGTGCCTCTGTGTAATAGTGACACGGGAGTAATCCCTGGGACAAACCTACGATCCCCCATCCACCTATCGAGATTCTTCTTGAAGAGATTCAGTGAGGTGCTCTGCCTCACATGAACTGAAATTCTATTCCAGAGCGAAGGGAGCCTCTGGGTTATGAACCTGTCCCTCCAGCAAGTTCTATTTATTTCTGTGCTGAGGTTCAAGTCCCTCGAGCATGTGGCTCTAAGGGATTTAGATTTACTGAGGTGGAGCATGTCCATTAATTCTGGATTTGACATAGCTTTGTATGTCAGGCATAGATTGCCTCGATGTAGGCGGTATGCAACTGAGTAGAGCTGGAGATTTTTTTAACCGAGCAGCATATGGCATCTGTTTGAGACCCTTGATCCTCTTGGTGAGATACTTTTGGGGTCTTTCTAATTTCTGCAGGTGTCGGGTAAGGTACATCCCAAAAGGGGCATTGTATTCTATGATGGGCCTGATGAGGGATGAATAAAGGGGCACGATTACCTCTCTTGATCTAGATGTGAAACCCTTCATGATGAGGTGGGCTATGTAGAAGGTCTTTCTAACCACTTTGGCAATGTGGTTTTCAAAGGAGAGATTGCTATCAACTTGGGTCCCCAGGTCCCTAATAACTTTCTCTGTACTTAATGGGTTTCCGCCTATGTGGTAATTTGTGGGCACATTGATTTTGCCAAACGGTATGACTATACATTTTTTGGCATTTAGCTTTAAACCATGGCACTGGCACCAGTTATCTGTCTCTGTGAGACCTTTTTGAAGGATGTTTGTGTCAGCTGGAGAGTCGATTATGGCACCCAGTTTGCAGTCGTCTGCGAACTTGGTGAGCCATAGTCCTCCCACGTTTGCCTGTACCTCGGAAAAGTATATACCGAACAAGAGTGGTCCCAGGACAGAGCCCTATGGGACGCCACTTGTGACCGGTTTTGAGTCTGACATGGCTCCAGCAACTCTCACTCTGTGGGTGCTGTCTTTGAGCCAGTTTGTGACCCATCTTGTGACATAGGGGTTTATATTTAAGCTGGATAGCTTATCTATGATGCCCGAGTTGGGTATTGTGTCAAATGCCTTTGCAAGGTCCATATAGGCTGTGTGGACTACCTTCCCTTCATCTATGGCTTTGGTGACTGTTTTGAAGAAGTCAACCAGGTTCAAAAGGCAGGATCTGCCCTTGACAAAGCCGAACTGGGTAGGATCTAGTGTCTGTAGGTCCCCAATGTCTTTGTTTATGAGCTCCATGATGATCCTGTCCATAGCCTTGCAGACTAAGCTAGTCAGGCTTATGGGGCGATAGTTTCCAGGGTCCATAGAGGCTCCACCTTTGTGGAGTGGGACCACTGTTGCTGTACACCATTCTGTGGGCACATATCCTGTAGTGAGGCTGAGATTGTATAGCTGTTTTATTTGAGGGATTAGTTCCTCTTGGAGTTCATGTAGGACGCAACCTGGGACACCATCTGGTCCCATGGAAGCAGTGTTTTTTGCTTTGGAGAGGGCAGCCTTCACCTGAGCATCAGAGATGTTTGGGAGGCAGCCCTCTGCTGGGATAGATACTTGCTCTTTTGGGGGGGAGGGGGTGGAGAAGTTTGCACTGAACTTGTCTGCCAGGATATTGGTGATGTCTGTGGGTTCAGTGTATTTTTTGTCGTTTAGAATCAACTCAGAACAAGTCTGGGAGTTGCATCCCAGGTTCCTAACATAACTAAAAAAAGCCTTATGATTGTCTTTGGTGTCCTGTGCAATTTTTCTCTCGAAGCTGGCCTTGGAGGATTTTATGAGGGATCGTAATTTTTTGCTAGTACTGATCAGAGATGCCTTCCCTATTAGGGATTTTGCTCTATCATGTAGTAGCTTCCTCTTTCTGTTGTACAGTTTATTTATGGCAGGGGTCCACCAGACTGGACGCCTGCCTTTGGATGATTGGGTCTTGGTTTTGTTTGGGATAGCATGATCCATGCATTCCTGGAGATGTCCATAGAATGCATTTATATAGGATTCTGCAGTTTGGGCCATAGTTTCCACTGGCCCTGGGGCCTTGAAGGATTCCACTTCAGTTTTGAGAAGTGAGAAGTTCGCTTTTGAGAAGTTTTTCACTGTGGTTTTCTGGGCTGGGGTGGGGTCGGGATGTGGACATCCAGTGAAATTAATTTATGGTCTGATCTTACCAATGAGGGATATACTTCTGGTGTGGAGCATAGAGTCCCCATGTTGGTAATGATCAGGTCTAGTATGTTGTCCCCTCTTGTGGGAGTGGTGACTAGTTGTTCCATAGCATTTGAGTTTATAATTTCCAGGAACCTTTGGGCTATGGTGTTGGGGCTTGAGTAGTTCTCCCAGTCAATGTTTGGGTAGTTGAAGTTGCCCAATATAATGGTGTTAGGAGAGATCTTCATGTTCTCCAATGTTTTCAGGAAAGCCGAGTGGGATTCCTGACTTTGAGAGGGTGGTCTGTAGGATGCTATAAACTGAAAAGCAGTCTTGCCCACTGTTAGTTGCACATGGATGGTCTCCGATTTTTCTTGCAGTGCCACTAACCTGAAGGTGTGGATATCCTTGATAAATATGGAAACTCCACCTCCTTTTGTGGTTCGGTCCGGGCTTTGGGGCCGAAAAGCATGATATGAGGTATAGCCTGGTAGTGCTGGGGTGCTCTCTAGAGCCTTGAACCAGGTTTCTGTCACTGCACAGATATCGATGTTCTCCATACTGAGGAGAGCTTCGAGTGCGTGCATCTTGAGGTTAAGACTTCTAGCATTAAGCAGCATTACCCTTAGTTTCTTGTTCCTTGTGCTGTCTATGGGGGTGGATTTGACTTTTGAGCCTTGCCTAAAAAAGGCACTATGGGGGTGGCAAGAGCCTTTGCCAATATCCAAAAGCCCAGTGGTGACATTTGCAAGCCGTCCCTAGCGAAGCAACGTGGCTTGTTGAGCATGTCATCCCAGGCTGACAGACATTGGATCCCCTTTGAATGACACCAAAATTTTAGCCAATTGTTAAAATCGATCATTTTGTCTTTGTACTGTGGCATCATTCTAGGTGAGGGTAAGATGCTGCTCAAGGTCAGGGTCATACCAGCCTGGGCTACATGATCAGAGAGCTCATGTATGTCTCTTTTCATGTAGTCCAGGGAGGTATGTCTCAGGTCATTCACACCAGCATGTACAATGACTGTGTCATATTTGTATTTGCTTTGGAGTGACCTGAGTGCTTGCGTTATGTGGCGGATCCTGGCACCCGACAGGCAGCTCACCGTGACCTTCTCTTTATTCAGCCTGGTGAGCAGGACGTCAGTGTGTCTGACAATAGAGTCACCTATTACAAGAGTATCAGGTGTGTTATTCAGCCTTAAGGGCTGTGGCTGCTTGGCACACTGACTTTGTGGACTATGTGTTGTGCGTGTTTTGTTTTGAGGTAGCGTTTGCTTGGATGTCTACTTTGGAGGTCTCTGTTGCTTAGGTAGATTTTTATTTAGAGCCTCCGAGTATGTTTTTGTGTATTTATGTGTTTGGTTCGCTGATGTGGTGGGACTATGTGATACAGGAATTGTGTTGTGTGAGGTTACCTTCTCCTCCTGACTGGTTACACCAGTTTTGAGATGAGAGAGCTCAGCCTCCAGTTTGGCTAAATAGTTGCATCTCTCACATATATTTGAACCTGTTTGGAGGAGGAGAGGGTTGTCCTTGTACATGAGACAGTTGTAACATTGTCTCAAAATTCCCAGATTCACCAGCTGGACTGGAGAGGAAACCATTGACTGACCTTTGGACATGCTAGAGTAATATAGGGAAACTGAATTTAAGACGGACCAATAGAGGACAGGGTAATCATAGAGTGTATACGAGTAAGTAGTGCTTATGGTTTAATAGTGCTAACTTGTAGGATTACTTAATTGGACCAGTGAAGGGCCTTAGAATGAGAATATGGTGTTTAAATTGAGAGATAGAGCAGTTATAAGGGAAAAAGTGAAGAGCAGACTTTGTGGAGCCAGGAATAATTTAAACCCAATTAGGTGGCGCTGCCCGCTGTTGAGCTATGCACAAAAACGCGCAAAAAATGCGCAAAAGAGGGTTTTAAGAGAGGAAGATAAAGGAGTTTGGAATTGACCCAAAATGGCCAATAAAACTACAGTTTCAAGTTAGTAACCACTCCCACAGGGGCAGGCAGGCTGCTCAATGTTTTTCATGGCCACTGATCAACAGAGAGACTTCCCTTTAGCCAAGCAAAAAATGGCCTCCAAGAAACTTACAAACAGTTCAGGAACAGCAAGCCTGTAAGTGAACTTTTTTAAATCTCAGAAAAGTGGGAAAAAAAGCAAGATTTTTTTTTTGTTTGTTTTTTTCAGAGATAGCAGAGGTTCACAAGTATCAACAAGTTATAACAGTGCAGTAAATGACCCCACACAAGAGTGCTAGGCCAAAGACAGATAAAATGCAAGTTTTGAGAAAAAACGATTTTAAAAATAAGTGCAAACAGGAAATTCAGTAAACAGCTCTAGGTTATGCTCTAAATACAGTTACTAATGCAGAAATCAAGTTTAACAAGCCAGAAAATGCTCAAAATAGGCGGCTATGCAGAAAAACTTAGCAAATAAACAGAGGAAAAATACTTGAAATCTCAAAAGTGGCTCCTTTCTTCTCTCAGCATTTTCTCCTCTTGGTGGGTGCTTCACCAACAGCCAACAAGCCTGAAAAGAAGCCAAAACCATGAGACAACCAGGTTTTAAGAGAGGAAGATGAAGGAGTTTGGAACTGACCCAAAATGGCCAATGAAACTACAGTTTCAAGTCAGTAACCACTCCCACAGGGGCAGGCAGGCTGCTCAATGTTTTTCACTGCCACTAATCAACAGAGAGACTTCCCTTTAGCCCAAGCAAAAAATGGCCTCCAAGAAACTTACAAACAGTTCAAGAACAGCAGGCCTGTAACTGAACTTTTTTAAATCTCAGAAAAGTGGGGAAAAAGCAAGATTTTTTTTTTTTTGTTTTTTTCAGAGATAGCAGAGGTTCACAAGTATCAACAAGTTATAACAGTGCAGTAAATGACCCCACATAAGAGTGTTAGGCCAAAGACAGATAAAATGCAAGTTTTGAGAAAAAAAGATTTTAAAAATAAGTGCAAACAGGAAATTCAGTAAACAGCTCTAGGTTGTGCTCTAAATACAGTTACTAATGCAGAAATCAAGTTTAACAAGCCAGAAAATGCTCAAAATAGGCGGCTATGCAGAAAAACTTAGCAAATAATCAGAGGAAAAATACTTGAAATCTCAAAAGTGGCTCCTTTCTTCTCTCAGCATTTTCTCCTCTTGGTGGGTGCTTCACCAACAGCCAACAAGCTTAGAAGTTTGTATTAGATGTAGGGGGAGTTAGAGTTCACATCCAACCAATTGACATTCACATCACCTGGTAATACATTTTATTGTGGAAATGTTATGGATATCCAATGTAGGATAACATTCAGTATAGCTATACTGTAACCTGGAGGGATATAAAGGACAGTAATACATATTTATTTATAATTGTTTATTTTGAGGAAAGCAATAAGAACTTCTGCTGAACTGAATTTTGGTGTTGGCTTGCTGTAAGGGTAAATGTGGTAGCTACTGGAAAATATTAAGGCAATACCACCACCTTTCCACTTTGAATAGTCGATACTTTTCCGTTAACAGGGCAACAACGTTTTTTTCACTTCGTTTTCCATTATCAGGGAAACAGTTGAAATGTGGTAGCTGGGCTATGAATGTAATATGAAACCATGTATTTTTCATGTTAATATTAACAGGTGTGTGAAATAATTAAATGAATAATATTTTTTAAAGAAAAAGCTTCTTCCAGTTATGCACTTTAAGAAAAAAAGCGTTCTGTAGTAACAGCAAGAGAGACCGACAAATACCTATAGTTTACAAGGGCTGATTTTCCCCATTCTGTATAAAGTACCAAAACATCTTCCTATCCTACATTAAGGAGAACAGATATCCTGTAGTTCTGGTTACAGATGTAATACAGGCTAGGTACATATTATCACATTTCATGCAAAATTTGCAGTTCATACATTTCGCGGTTGAAATACACTCACACTGTCCTTCATTGTAAACACAAAATAAAAGTGGCTCCGATGTACTGTGCCAGTAGTCATAGTAAGCACCTCACAATTTAATCTGATGTAAAACTAAATAAAATATTTATTTTTTATAAGTAAGTCGGTGTCAAACTACATTACGTATATGAAGCCCGCAAAATGAATGGGAATGGTGTGTGATACCCAATCAGATCATGACTTGACAACTGCTTGAAGGAAATATAAGACATTTTAAAGGAAAACAGTTCATGGTATACAATTAATGCGGTGTGTGTAGGTGTGTGTATATATATATATATATATATATATATATATATATATATATATATATATATATACATATATATATGCATATTATGAGTACTAAAAAAAATGTCTGATTTTGATGAATGTATTTCGTTTTTTACTTTCTGTTTTTTTAAGTTATCGGGCAACATTTTCAACACCATCGTTCAATTGTAATGTACTAGCTAAAGACGTCTGTTAAACCGATACATGTACAATTTAAAAATAACTTGCATTTTTTAACAATACATTATTAAAAGAAATACTTTTTACATATATGTGATTAGCAGACATTATAAGAACTGGATTACAGATGAACAATGACGTTGAAAGTGTTGACCTGTTAATGGAAAAGCACGGAATAGTCTTATAAAAACACAAAAAACAATAAAAACTAAATAAAACCACACAGTGGAGAGTAGGTAACCTGGAAAAATACCACCACCAGTTGTTAATATACACGTTTTATTATCCACTTTGAATACTTATTATGAATACTATTATATCCAGGAGGTAAAACATCAGAGTCATTTATGCTGGGTTTAAGCAACATTTCAGTTACAGTGAGAATATCTGAACTATGTTGGGTAATTCAGATATGTAGTTCAGCAGTTTTATTTCTTACACTTCTAACACTTTTTGCAGCAAAAATTAAATTACCAGGGTTGGGGATTGGCTGTTGTTGGGTTACAGAAGTGTATGGGAGAGAATTATCTTTATGTTCATTGTGATAGCTGGGACCAGGATTAGGATATAT
This sequence comes from Protopterus annectens, assembly GCF_019279795.1. Lineage (NCBI taxonomy): Eukaryota > Metazoa > Chordata > Ceratodontiformes > Protopteridae > Protopterus > Protopterus annectens. Next base: position 1,762,460,867 of record NC_056732.1, read on the forward strand.
ATCTCCTCAAAGAAGAATTGCAGTATCTTGAGGAATTATGCATGCTTGATTTTTGGAGATGAATCTTGCAATTCGTTTTGTTTTGATTTGAGCTGAAGTGAAAATAATCAGCCTATATGTGGAATAAAGGTTAGGGGCAATATTAAACAGGTTTGATGCAATGTGTGGAGAGTGTAAAGAGGGAGTAAGGATTGGTGGTTGGAACAGAGTTGGAGAGATGTTGCGAGATATCATTGAGTCATGGTAGGATGAAAAATGGCACATTAGGGAGGGAAGAATTTAGAATAAGTTGAAGAGTAGCTTAATTAAGTAAAGGAATCTGTATTTTATAAATGTCAAGTGTTGGGGAAGTAGTAATGAAGAAGGAAACAAGAAATTGCAAGAAAGTAGAAGATTCAGTGATGATGGATACTGAAAGCTGGAAGAGGATAGTTAAGGAGAGAAACATTTTCTATAAAAGAAGAGAGGTATACTGCCTTGGTATCTTCTCTGCAATGTAATAAATATAAGGAAATTAAAGGCTAGAGTACAATAATGTAGTCAAAATAAGAAGAAATTAGGGTTTATTTGGGAAAAGAAAAAGATAGAATGTGGAATAGCTAGGTACTATTAGGAAGGGTTGAGATTATAAATGGATATCGTGCAATGCAGTAAGGACGGAAGAAAGATAGGTGAGAATGGGGCTAAAACTTAAATAGTGATATGAAAGTAGGAAGCAAGGAATAGAAGTGTATGTACAGAAATAGTAAGGTGATTTGGGGAGGGGAGTCACATGTCAAATATGTTTGTAGGAAGTATAATATTGGAGTAAGAGGGGATAGCTGAGAATTTGGGGTAGGTTAGGGGAGCGATGTGAAACTGAGCATAGCAGGCTTCTCAGTCTCAGATCAATTTGCAACTGACAACAGTCAGATTAAAGCCAGAACAAAGCAACTACACATTCAAGTATAACAGGTGGTCTACCATTTCCTGAGACTAAATGAATGGCATATGCAGTATAGTTTACTGATCGAGCAAAATGGGACAGTGCCCAACTTAGTTAGTGTTCCTTAGAGTGCATGGACTATATCATAGAGACTTTTAGTCACATACTAGGCATGCATTCAACTGACTGAAGTTAATATGCAGCACAGTTCTTCATGATAAATATGTATACATTAAGCACTGACAAAATTCTCAGTAAACTTGTAGGTGTAGGGCCTTGTGGCAGAGCTTCTCCAATATCAAGGTCAGCTGTAGTAACCACATACTCTAAAATGAAAGAAAAAAAGACATTACACTTAAGCAATAATGCACAACAGGGTGTGTGTTAATGTGTAATTAATGCCCGCCCAGGGGTGCTGTGAGGTCTGATGCCACAGGTAGAAGGCCTCTGCACCCCTGGAAGGGCATTAATTACACATTAACACACACCATGGAGGGCAATATTGTGCTTAGACAATGGGCTCACAGTAAAATTGTTGTGTTTTATTTGTTTATTTATTTTTTTAAAGGACCATATTATTTTTTTATATATATTTTTAATGTAAAATAGTTCCTCTGCCTACTGTTTCAAACTTGCTGTAGTATATGTCAGTGGTGTTGGAGGAAGCATTTTACATTAAATCTATATATAAAAGAAATAATATAGTTTTTAAAAAATAAGCAAGTGAAACACAACATACAGCCCATTCTCTCTCCCATACACACATGCACAGTCTCTTCTCCTTTCACACACATAACATATACAGACAGTCCCCTCTGCTTACATACATGCATTCACTCGCACACACATCACTCTCGCTTTCTCTCTCATGCTCTACATCCATCTCTCTCTCTCTCTCTCTTTCTCTCTCTCACAGGCAGACACACATGCACACATTCTCTCTGCTTTCATGCACCAATTCACACACTTGCAGACAGAAAATCACACAAAAACTTGATCACTCTCTTTTTTTTACACACATATATGCATACACTCTCAGACACGCTGTATTTTATTTTTATTTTACACTCGCTAAACAGCAAAAGCGCTGCTTAGCGAGTGTAAAATAATGGCTCACTCTCACTGACATGCACACATACACTCACACATACACACACACACACACACACACACACACACACACACACACACACACACACACACACACACACACACACACACACACACACACACACACACACACACACACACACACACACACACGCAGACACATACTTACCTTTTTCTTTTTTTTTAATGTTTTACACTTGCTAAACAGCAAAACCACTGCTTAGTGAGTGTAAAATAATGGCGGCCATTCCGTTTCTTCAGTCTGAGCCCCACGGTGGCTTGATAAGCTTCCATGAAGTGGCGGACTCATTTTTCACTGGGCATTACTTGTACATTAACACCCTGCTGGAGAATGCTCGTTCTCCAATCAGGTGTCGATGTGCAGTTTGTCCATTGTCTAATAAGCTGTAAAATTATATTGAAGCAATAACATTAGCACTTATAATACAAAAAAAAGAGATGGAGAAAGGAAGGACATTTAGTCAGAGCAAAAGTATACAGGGCAAATATAAAATTAGAATGATGGTAAGAAAGTGTATGAAAGTAAGCTCAAAGTAGTTTTGGCAGCAAGTAGACTGATAGAGAACCATAGTAATGCAGTGTAAATATACAGCTGTACTGAGCAAATTATTACTACATTTCTTCTTCTTCTTTCAGCTTTTTCCCGGTTAGGGGTCACCACAGCGGATCACCTGTTTGCTCATGATTGGCAGTGGAGTTTTACGGTGTTGAGTTGCCAGCCCAGCACCCAACCTTCCACAGAAGGCACACACACACACACTCACACCTAGGGCCAATTTAGAGTGTCCAATCCACCTACAGCATGTCTTTGGGATATGGGAGGAAACCGGAGCACCCGGAGGAAACCCACGCGACCACAGGGAGGACATGCAGACACCACACAGAAGGCACCCCAGCTGAGGATTGAACTGGAGAACAAGTTATTACTACACTGATAAGCACAATACAACACCATCACTTAACCAGTATTGTCCAAAACTTGTATGTTCTGGCTTAGCTTGGTCTGCTGTGAGCTGACTAAATAATTTTGTTTTTATTTTTTTGATTTAGGATAAGTCCGCTTTAAGTCCAGCAATAAAAAAATAAAAAAAAAATTGACAAGCTTGTTTCATCAGTGTTAGATCTTTATTAGGCAGATGAGCCCTGTTAAGTAACAAAATTCTGGTTTCTAGAAATATACCAAATGTGTGCATTCTGGCATGCCTCAACTCATTTTGTATGGGGTATTCTAATAAGTTTTTTAGGTTGTTACCTCTACGGAATACTACTTTTGCATTGTTTCCAAGTTTACTGTATAAGGTTGAGTCATTAGTTAATAACTGCCAGTTTTTCCCAATTATTTTAAGGAATCTACTGGTCTCACAATTAAATGTTGTAATTAAGCTAAGTGGGAAGTTATTTATGGCGTTGTTCATCATACCTTCATTATTTGATACTGGTCTTGCAATATCCACTTTCCTTAAAATGGGGAGGAATATACCAACTTCCCTTCTGTTAGCCACTTCACTTACTAGATGGTCAATTAATGTAGCTGGATATGCTCTCCTAACGAGCATCCTTTTTAATACTTGGCATTCTGTTTGAAAGTCACTATTTTCTGTAATCATCCTAGCAGCCCTCACTAGCTGTCCTTTGACTACAGCCCATTTTTGATGGAATGGATGGCTACTAGAGGAATGTAAAAAGGAGTTTGAATACATCTCCTTTCTATGAATTATGGCAGTGTATTGCTTCTTTGTTCTGTCCTTCTTAATACAAACATCCAAATATGCATTTCCTCTGTGTCAAAATGGTATGTAAAGCTCAAAAAATGGGTGCTTTTATTGAAATAAGTTACTAATTCTCGAGCAGTAGTTTAGTTACTTTTAATTATAATAAAGATGTCAACCAAAAATCTACTGTAAAAGTAGATTTGATGTTTAATTTCTTCTTTTTGTTCCATGTAATCATGTTCCCATTTAGCCCTAACTAAGTTGGCAAAACTACCGCCACAGGGTGAACCCATAGCCACCCCCACATTTTTGTAAGTAGTAGTCTTTATCGAACATGATATAGTTGTTAGTCAAGATAATGTCTAGCAACTCGCTAACTAGGGAAATTTCAAAATCTTTAGCCCCTTTCTGTTTCAAAAATAACTCTACCCACTCAATACCTGTCTGCTGTGGAATAGACGTATACAGATCTTTTACATCAATTGTCAAAAAAAAAAACATACTCCTCCCTAAAATCTAAGTTGTTAATTTGTTCAAGGAAGGACCACGGATCCTTACATATGCATGGTATGTTTTGCATGTATTTTTTCATTATGTGATCTACAACTTTTGCACATGCATATGTAATGGAATTCCATCCATCAACCAGTAGTCTAATTGATGGATCTAGTGGGTCTTTCTGTATTTTTGCAACACCACACAAGAGTGGTATCTTAGGACTTGGAATTGTCATGTAGTTGTATAGTTGGATGTCAACTCTACTTTTCAAGAATAAATCCTCTATTTATCCTTTAACTCTGTTTTGTGCTGTATTTACCTCATTTAAAGATACTAACTGGTATGTTGTACTATCTAGTCTTTAACATCCTAGAGTTATAGTCCTAGTAATCCATTATTACTAAGCCTCCACCCTTGTCGGGCTTCAGACAAAACTTTACTTGCTCGAATCAGGGCTAATGCTTATCTCTCTTCGTAACTTATATTCGAATATAATCCCCTAGTACCATGACATTCAAATGATGAACGGATATCTAGTTCACAAATATTTTCAAATAACACTAAAGTTGTGTGAAGAGGAGGGCTGTAAACAATAGGCATTTTAAATGTAATGCTGTGCTGTTGTTCATCATTATCAAAAAGTAATTTTAAATTAGCTTTATGTGTAAAACATTTAAAGTCCATTAATGTTTTTGCAATGTTGAGATGCTTTGCGGGTACAAACGTGATACCTTTTGCAAACAGTTCAATGAGTACATTGTCAATGCTGAGTGAAGAAAAATTATACACTTTGTAATCGCCTGTTTTGTTAAATAAAATGTCACAATTGGATGTAATGGGCTGTAATTGTTCTGTTACCTCCATTTGTTGTTGTTCTTCTGGTGGTTGTTTCTGGTTTGTGCCGTTTTTGTTTGCCTCGAGTTGCTCCACTCATTTTGGTCCCTCTGAAAATTTCCTTCATCTGTATCCTCATTTGAACCAACGTCATTCTGATGGTTATTTACTGCTTGTGTTTTACTTCTCATGACTACTGTAGACTTATGGTTATCATGTACAATGTGTATATTACTGTTACCAGCTTGTTTGCCCCTATCACTCACGCATATGTCCTTTTGGTTTGGTTGTGCCGTTTTGTTCGTATACACATTACCCAATGGTTTCCATGTTTGTGATGTTGCTGGCTGTGGATGGGCTGTACCACCATGACAGGCTGTCAGATCACGGTTTATTTTCTTTTGCTTAATTCCCTTTGACTTATCAATAAGTTGGTCTATGATTTGGAATATCCGTTTATATTCAAAAACATATATATTGAATTCCTTGTGGCTATGTATATTTTCATCTAAAAGGATGACTTCAGGTGCCAAAACGTCGATTTGCTGACAGTAATGTATATATATAATTTTGATAAGTTCAAACCCTTGTTGGTCAAAGAAATCAAGGAGTTCTAGATAAAAGGGTGAAGTATAGGCAAGTCCTGTCAGGTATTGCCAAGATCATAACCCTTTTGATACGATCTTCAGTCTCCCACATTTGTCAAAGTAAGAAACTTCCAACTGTAGTTTCTTACCTTTGACAAGTTTTTGTTCTAATTCTATTAATTTAAGCACAATGTCATGCTCACTCTTCCTTTCTCCTCTAGCCGGTTCACGCCAATCATCACTAACAGTCTCGTGGGTGAATGAAATGCTACCATTCAACCAATTATTGATGTCGGGTGCTCCTATAAGCCCTGAGGTGATGTTGCACTCAGTTGTACCATTGCTTATGTTACACTCTCCCTCCTTAGAAAAAAACAAGGGCAGCATTTTCTTCTGTGGTAAAATTACCTGAAGAAAGAGCAGAATATAAAGAATGTTGAATGGGTCTGTTAGTTGTATTAGGTGCGTTCACCGAACTACTTGACTGTAACAGGTTATCCAAAGAGTCAAGGCGGGTTGATACTTGGTCTAAGTGTTGAGTCAAGGCTAGTAAGGTAGTAAGACTGCCCTTCTCACTCTGTTGTAGTTATTGTTGTTGAGAAAATAGTAAAGGTCTGCCACTGCCTTTGCGTTCGTTCGCCATACTTCAAACACGAAAATCAATAAAACCAATCCACAAACTACTTAAATGAAAAACATACAAACTTAGAAAGGAAAGCAGTTTTACTGTAAAATTAAAGAACATATACATAAAGCACTTTTTGTCTGCCAAATTGGTTAGACTTCCTCAGATAAAAACACTCTCAATATTCACATTTAAGTATGTTACATATAACATATTGTGACGTCCCCTCCCAATAATCAGTCTCAAGTACAATAAATCCAATTAGTACCCTACTCTTTAAAGTTAAAATACACATTAAAATTAGAGCCCTAATTACTACTGTCTCTCTAATACATTGTATCAGAGACACTTACTAGTGTAAAACAACTTATAACAAAATGGTAAAGTTGTGTGTATACATGTATGTGTGTAGATATATAAATATATATATTTATATATATATATATATATATATATATATATATATACATATATATATATATATATATATATATATATATACATATATATATATATATATATATATATATATATGTTCTATAGTGCAACCATTCAACACAATACATTCAGGTCAACTTAGTGTGTATATATGTATAGTTAAGTATGTCTGTATATAAAGGTGTGTTAATGTAAATAAGCATGTGCGTAGCAGATCAATTTTTGGTTTACCTTACGTAACAAAAAATTTGGCCATTTATTTATTTATATGTATTTATAAACTATTCACACTCCTTATTGAATAACTCATCTCACTTTTAACCTATACCTAGTGTCTATATATAACAATAGGTAGTAAATTTGAGATTTAATCAAATTACAGCCCTAGACACTAGGTACAGGTTAAAAGTGTGGTGAGTTATTCAATCAGGAGTGTGAATAGTTTATAAATACATATAATAAATAAATGGCCAAATTTTTTGTTACATAAGGTAAACCAAAAATTGATCTGCTACGCACATGCTTATTTACATTAACACACCTTTATATACAGACATACTTAACTATACATATATACACACTAAGTTGATCTGAATGTATTGTGTTGAATGGTTGCACTATAGAACATATATATAAATGTGTATGTAGATATATATATATATATATATATATACATATATATATATATATATATATATATACATATATATATATATATATATATATATATATATATATATATATATATATATATTTATACATATATATATATATATATATATATATATATATATATATATATATATATATATATATATATACACATACACACACAAGGTTGTGCGTCAGGGCTGGCAACTCGACACGTAAAAATCTACTGCCAATCATTAGCGGACCACAGTTCTGCTGTGGCAACCCCCTAACCGGGAAAAGCCGAAAGGCTCAACAACATATACATGTATACACACAACTCTACCATTTTGTTATAAGTTGTTTTACACTAGTAAATGTCTTTGATACAATGTATTAGAGAGCCAGTAGTAGTTAGGGCTCTAATTTTAATGTGTATTTTAACTTTAAAGAGTAGGGTACTAATGGGATTTATTGCACTTGACTGATTATTGGGAAGGGACGTCATATGATGTTATATGTAACATACTTAAATGTGAATATTATGAGTGTTTTTATTTGAGGAAGTCTAACCAATTTGACAGACAAAAAGCTCTTTATGTATATGTTCTTTAATTTTACAGTAAAACTGCTTTTCTTTCTAGTTCGGGTTCATGTGTTTTTCGTTTAAATATTCATATGTGAAACATATAGGCCAAAGCTAAGAGGGGGAAGGGAGATGGACAACATAGGATCACAACAATTAGGAAATGCCAACAAGAGAAAGTAGGCACAGAATAAAGGACAACCATTGCTAAGAAGACACAACTGCACATGCATGTGCCCACACCACAATATGGACTGTAAGTCCTTTCAAGGTACATTGAAGCAAATAGCCAATGCTTGATAGGTGCATTGGGGATGGTCATAAACACTTCTGTAAATAAATGTCACTAACAGCACAGTAATGTCCAAGAATTAAAAAGCAAATAACATTTGTACACAACAAAAGTAACACTGAATATCACATAGCCATATATTCTGCCATATAAACATAATACAACAGGTGGTGCAATCACTGTTATTAATATAAATATTGCAATTATTCATATAAATATAACAGTATATGTGTAGGACTAATTGAAGGCAAGTCCTGTGTACACAAGTACAGCACAACAAAATGGAATAAATGCATTTAACAAGTAATATTACAAGGGTGGTTATGGCCATACACATGTGCACCCATTTAGATCACTGCATATGTACTACAAAGGCATACACATGGGCATTTATGGTAACCCATATATGCATGTCCCGGTATAATCTACTTTCCAAAAGACTGACCAGTGCCATAAACAAGATACAGACAAAAAAAGGAATCATGAATGATGCTAAACAAAGCATAATTTCTGTATATTCACTAAGAGACCAGTGAATGTCAAAGCAGTACGTGAAGGATACATGTTTGTATGTACCTGTCAGAATAGAGTACAACAATGTGACACAATAATTGCCATGCATAACAAATGCACATTCATTGTGACAGTGGAATAGCATGACTAAAAAATGTTACATAACTTACAAAATCAAGGACACGTCATGTTGTTGAATAGACATAAGACAGCAATTATCAATACACAAATGTTTGAAAAAATGTTCATGGATGATGTGCAAATAAACACAGTAACTATCAACAGACAAATGCATGCAATACATATACATGGAAAATATGTGCAAATAAGCACACTTGACTGGCCTCACTGTCTTATGAGATAAAAATGAGAATAATGTAGCACATGAGTTGCTGCCATTCCTCATAACTCTAGAGAGGAACAACACAAGCAGAACACTTGTGTCCCACTTGCATTATACTAACTGCAGCAGTCATATCTGAGTCAACACATACTGGACATAATATTATGTTGCACTTCATGTACAGGAGTACACACACACACACACACACACACACACACACACACACACACACACACACACACACACACACACACACACACACACACACACATGTGCGCACACACACACACACACACACACGTGCGGACACACACACACACACACACACACACACACACACACACACACACACACACACACACACACACACACACACACACACACACACACTTTGAAGGAGTATTAACCCTGCCCATATGGAGCAATGTATGCAGTAATGACAGCATGTAATGGTTATCACATGTGCCATTTGGTAATGTGTGTCATATTGCAGGAGCAAGAAAAAGCCATATGTGCAATGCACATATGGCATATGACAGAAAAGCATGATAGCAGTATGGGCTGTTTGCACAAGTGTGCCCAGGCCATACAGATTTGAATATGGCAACCACCATGCTGGTAGCATTAAGAAACTGAATCACACAGCAAATAATTACATTCTAGAGGGACCACCCTGATGGGGGCGAACATCACAAAAGACCTCTCTAGTGATCTTCTAGAAGCAGCTGTGCATGGCTTGTGCCATGTCCCGAAATAAGTTAACCATCATGTCCATTATCTGCATCTAGAAGATGTCTTCCATCATGCTCCATCTCTGGTCCCAAAAATTATCTGCCTGGCATGGTGGCGGACATCTTCACCACTGAGCTGCAAGACCAATGGAATATTCAGGACCTGGTCTATCATCATCATCCCCATTATGGCCATCATCCTGGTCCTCAGAGTCTGACTCGGCTGGCAGTGGTCTGGCACATCTTCATCATCATCATTATCATCATCATCCAGTTGGTGATCTGGCATGAGTCCCATACTCATAGGTGTTAACCTAAAATCAAAGAATAAATGCATACAAAAATTAAACAATGTTGTAACTGTAATGTATGTGATGTTACACTACTGTCTGACTGTATCCAAGTATGACACCTTATGTAATATCAGTCATAAGAAAGAAAGTGTTGCAAAGAGTACAATCCCATGATTGGAGGAACTCCCTGGTCAACCTCACTAAGAAGCTGAGATCCCTCATAAAATCCTCCAAAGCTAGTTACGAAAACAAAATTGCCACTGACTCTAAAGACAACTACAAAGCATTCTATAGCTATGTCAAGAATCTAAATGGGAACACTCAGATCTGCTCTGAGTTACAGCACAATGGCACTAAATATACAGAATCATCTGATATTGCCAACATCCTAGCAGATAGGTTCAGTGCTAACTTTACCCCCCTCTCACCCCCTAGAGGGCCCATCGCTATACCAGAAGAATGCAAAGTTTCTATAATCATGGCTGCACAGGTAAAAAAACACACTCTCCAAAGCCTAGAACACAGCATCCATGGGACCTGACAATATCCCAGGCTGCATTCTACATGAACTACGGAATGAACTGGCACCCTACCTAAGTACCATGTTCAGTCATAGCCTCACCTCAGGCTTTGTACCCAATGAATGGCGTACAGTGATGGTTATCCTACTCCATAAAGGGGGAGCCACGACGGACCCCAGTAACTACTGCCTCATTAGCCTGACGAGCCTGGTCTGCAAGGCCATGGAACGTATCATCATGGAGCTCATAAACAAAGACACTGGTAATCACCAAACTCTGGACCCTACCCAGTTTGGATTTGTAAAAGGCAGATCATGTCTCCTAAACCTGATTTACTTCTTTGAAGCAGTCACCAAAGCCATAGATGAGGGTAAAATTGTTCACACAGCTTATCTAGATCTCACCAAGGCTTTTGACACCATGCCCCACTCTGGAATTATAGATAAGCTCACTAAACTAAGTATAAATCCCTATGTCACAAGATGGGTTGCCAACTGGCTCATGGACAGAACCCACACTGTGAAAGTAGTGGATTCCAAATCTGACATCAGACCAGTGACAAGTGGAGTATCACAGAGTTCAGTCCTGGGTCCTCTCCTGTTTGGTATTTACTTCTCTGAAGTGCAGGCCAACACAAAAAGTCTTTGGCTAACAATGTTTGCAGATGACTGCAAACTAGGAGCCATAATTTGAGAGAAAAATTGCAAAAGACACAAAAGACAATCACAAGGCCTTCTTTAGCTATGTTAGAAACCTGGGTGGAATCTCCCAGATATGCTCAGAGTTAGTCCAAAATGACACAAAATACACTGAACCCACAGACATTGCCAACATTCTGGCAGACAGGTTCAGTGCAAATTTCACCTCCCCCTCCCCCCCCCAAAAGGAGAAATATCTATCCCAGCAGAGTGTAGCCTCCCTAACATCTCAGATGCCCAGGTGAGAGCCGCCCTCTCCAAAGCTAAAAACACAGCATCAATGGGACCGGACGGTGTCCTGGGTTGTGTGCTACATGAACTCCAAGAGGAACTAAACTTGCAAATAAGGCTGCTGCTTACTCTTAGCCTTACTACAGGATACGTACCCAAAGAGTGGCATACAGCAACAGTGGTCCCACTCCACAAAGGTGGTGCTTCTACGGACCCTGGAAATTACCGCCCTATAGGCTTGACAAGCCTGGTCTACAAAGCTATGGAAAGGATCATTATGGAACTCATAAACAAAGACATTGGGGACCTACAGACATTGGATCCTACCCAATTTGGCTTTGTCAAGGGCAGATCCTGCCTTTTGAACTTGGTCAACTTTTTTGAAACAGTCACTAAGGCCATTGATGAGGGTAAGGCAGTTCACACAGCCTACCTTGACCTTGCAAAATCCTTCGACACAATACCCTACTCGGGCATCATAGACAAACTCTTCTGAGGAAGGCTGTTCTACTGTGAGCCGAAAAGCGCTTTAATTAAATTATTTTTGTACTACCTTGTGTTCCTGTGCTGACTGTCGTGGATTTGTTCTCTGTTTTGGATCATAGACAAACTCACCAGCTTAAATGTAAACCCATATGTCACAAGATGGGTTGCAAACTGGCTCAAGGACAGAACCCACAGGGTCAGAGTTGCTGGAGCCATGTCAGACTCTAATCCGGTCACAAGCGGTGTCCCACAGGGCTCAGTCCTGGGACCCCTCTTGTTCAGCATTTATTTTTCCGAGGTGCAGGCAAACATAGGAGGATTGTGGCTGACAAAGTTCACAGATGACTGCAAACTGGGCACCATAATTGATACTCCAGCGGACACAAGCATCCTTCAGAGAGGCCTCATAGAAATGGATAATTGGTGCCAGAGCTATGGCCTTAAGCTGAACGCCAAAAAATGTATAGTCATACCCTTTGGGAAAAACAAGGTACCCACAAATTACCACATAGGTGGTAACCCATTAAGTACGGAAGAGGTAATCAGGGACCTAGGGACCCAAGTTGACAGTAACCTCTCATTTGACACTCACATTGCCAAAGTGGTTAGGAAGACCTTCTAAATTGCCCACCTTATCATGAAGCGATTCACATATAGATCTAGAGAGGTCATTGTGCCCCTGTACTCTTCTCTTATCAGGCCCATGATTGAGTACAATGCCCCATTTGGGATGTATCTTACCCGACACCTGCAGCAGTTGGAAAGACCCTAAAAGTTCCTCACCAAGAGGATACAGGGTCTCAAACATATGTTATATGCTGCCCGGCTGAAGAAACTCCAGCTCTATTCAGTCGCATACCGCCTACTCAGAGGTGATCTATGCCTGACATACAAGGCCATGTCCAATCTGGAATTAATGGATATGCTCCACCTCAGAAAATCCAAATCCATCAGAGCCGCAAGAGCAAGAGATTTGAACCTCAACACAGAAATAAGTAGGACATGCTGGAGGGACAGATTCATAACCCAGAGGCTCCCTACACTCTGGAACAGAATCCCATTCCATGTTAGGCAAAGCCCCTCACTAACTCTCTTCAAGAGAAATCTTGACGAGTGGATGGGAGATCGTAGGTTTACCCTGGGGGTCATCTCTGTGTCACTACTAGACAGAGGCACAGTAAACTAAACCCTGAATGGGCATAGTATTCTCATCCTAAGGGCTGGTGAAAGCCACACACACTATGGCTAGGCTTATAAATGCCCAAGGGATGAGAGCCTAGTATGAACCTATGAACCTATGAACCTATAATCGAAACTCCTAACGATGTGGACAAACTACAAAAGGGCCTCACTGAGACAGATACCTGGTGTCAAAGCCATGGCCTGAAGCTCAATGCCAAAAAGTTTATTGTCATCCCCTTTGGTAAAAACTCTGTACCCATGAACTACCACATAGCTGGTAGTCTACTTAATGGCGAAAATGTGATAAGAGACCTTGGGACACAGGTGGACAGTAGTCTCTCCTTTGCTAATCACATTGCCACAGTGGTCAGGAAATCCTTCTACGTGGCTCATCTCATCACAAAAGGATTCTCATCCAGAAAAAAAGAGGACATTGTTCCCCTCTACTCATCACTCATTAGACCCATTATAGAGTACAGCGCCCCTTTTGGTATGTACCTCACAAGACATCTACAACTGGAAAGAACACAGAAATACTTCACAAAGAGGATTACTGGCCTCAAATAGATGCCTTATGCAGACCGTCTAAAAAAACTACAGCTTTACTCCATTGCATATCGCCTACTCAGGGGCGATCTCTGCCTAACATACAAAGCTATGTCAAACCCAGAGCTGTTCGACATGCTCCACTTAAAGAAATCCCAATCCCTCCGAGCTATGCTCTAGGGACGTAAACCTTGTCACCACAATAAACTGAACATGCTGGAGGGATAGATTTCTGTCCCAGAGACTTCCCATACTCTGGAACAGACTACCTATCTATGTCAAACAGAGCTCCTCATTAGCACTCTTCAAGAAAAATCTTGATGATTGGATGGGAAATGGGAAATTCAAGCCGGAGATCACTTCTGTGGCTCTGCTTGACAGGGGTACAGGAAAATAATTTTCTTGGGTGGCGAAAGCCAGGGTACATTTTTTGGCTAGGCTTGTATGGGCCCTAGGGCCGATAGCCTAGTACCTACCTATGAACCTATAAACCTATATATTCAATCCATAATAAATTATAGCATGGTGTGTAATGTACATCACAGTCCTATATGTCTAAAATAAAAATAAATCAGTGATAAGGCATGCACAGATATGTATATGCAAGAAATATATTTCCATTACATAGGTATACAGGCCCTGTATAATGTGCTGCTGAAACATGTCTGTTACAAAACATGACAGTAGTCATACACATATGTATTGTGTAACTAACTATACATTAAACTATTTATAATAGATGTTACTGAAGCGTAATGAAGGTCATGTGAAGGAAGTCACTCTCACAATACTGATATGTATGTGGAAATAATACACATGGCAAGTCGTCTTTTATTGCCAAATCTATTTTCTGCTTCCCAGTCTGTATTGACATGTATCACATATCACAGTCGGCCTTAAAGACAGACATCTGAAGCAGTCATATATCACTGTAATGACAGATGTAAACTACCATAACTGAAAAGAGATTATATGACAGGCAAGTAACAACATCCAAACTTATGAAACTGATCATGTGCAATGTTTGCTCAATGTACATCACATTATGGTACATTTGTTGTTACATCATAGCAGTCACCAGATCTGGACCATAAGGTTTATTTATATATCGTACAACAAAATGCATAAAGAGATAATCATAACAAGTGTAATGTCATGATTATGCCATATAGTAAATGCCATAAAAGTCATATACTGTTGATACTGTTGATACAAATTGATGGCCATGAATGGTTCAGTGTGCCCATTATACATTGTCATTAAGTTAGTCTGGTAAAGTACATGGCATGCAGTAATAAGTCTATCAGACCTTTGTCTGTTATTACTTGTATCTTTACTGCTGTCTAAGCCTTCAGTATAAATGCAAAATACACACTCAGGCATTGTTGACAAACTCAACAGGTTAGGTACAAACAGGTTAGGTACCAGTGGATAGCCAACTGGCTCACAGATAGGACCCAAGAAGTTAGAATTGAGGCCAGTCACATGTGGACTCCCTCAGAGATCAGCCCTTGAACCAAGTCTTTTTGGCATTTACTTCTCAGAAGTCAAAGCCAATGTCAGTGGCCTTTGGCTGACTAAATTTACAGATGATTGCTGTCATTCAATCTTACACTGACACAAATGTTCTCCAGGAGTGACTGACACAGACAAACAACTAAATTCCAAGAAATCCATAACAGTATCCTTTGAGAAGTCATCCACCGCCTGTAACAATCATACTGACAACACACCCCTTAGACTTGACACAGTAGGCAGGGACTTAGGGGCACACACAGATAGTAATCTAACCTTTGATCACCATGTGTCTAGAGTAGTGAGGAAATCATTCTACGTTGCTCAACTTATAAACAAAGGTATATTATATAAGTCCAAGGAAATCATTGTTCCACTGTAGTCGGCATTCACCAGACCTATTATTGAGTACAATGCCTCTTTTGGTATGTACTTAACCAGGCATATTCAACAATTGGAACATCCAAAGAGGCTCCTCATTAAGCAGGCATATTCAACAATTGGAACATCCAAAGAGGCTCCTCATTAAGCATACAAGAAGTAAAATGTCCTGTGCAGACTGCTTTAATGCCCTATCCCTGTATTCTGTCTGCTACAGGCTTTTGAGGGGAGATCTATGCCTGGCATAGGGCAATGTCAAACCCCACCCTGATGGACCTCCTGCATATCTACAAAACAAACAGCATCAGAATTACCCATTCTAAAGACTTAAACCTTGTCTTTGATATAAATAGGACCTGCTGGAGAGATAGGTATGTATCTCAGAGACTACCCCATCTATGGAACTGGATCTCCATTCATGTGAAACAGAATTCCTCCATAACCCAATTCAAGAGCAACTTAGACAATTGGATGTGAAACCAGAAATTCATCCCTGGTTTGCCACCTATGTCTCTAATGGAAACAGGCAGCCTGTAAATGTGTATCAGAACTTGTCAGAGATTTGGGATGCATAAGGCTTAGAAAGGCCCTGGTGGTGGTTAGCCTAGTAAACACCAATGAACCTATATGCACAGCACACAGACATATGCTATGCCACTCGCAGCATGCACCACTGACACAGGTCCTTATTCCAAAAGACTTGGTGCAGTTCAAGTTGACACTGACACTAGAGCTTTGGGAATATTGACACTGTTGTAAGTATGTTGCCTGATACACCTTTCAACAATGTTAGTCACAGAGTCTGTGAGTACATCTTTGCCAACATGGTTCCCTATCTTTACTCAATGTGTGCCTCATGCATTTATGTTGTGATATTAATATAAAATTTAAATTTCCAATATAACTCATCATTATGTGCAACTAATGTGCCATATTTACGTACCATAATATATTATAAGATTAACAATTCATGGTAATCCTAAAATGTAAATGCAAATGAGATGAACAATTACGTCACAGCACTATATAATTAGAATGGAAGTTCAAAGCTGAAGAAAAACTGCAAACAGAAGCATAGTGACAGCATGTAATATCTAGAATTTATGTATATGACACAAACACATAACTGCCCCCAACAAATGTGTCACGCTCACTGCCTACTTTTTTATGCTTGCATATGTACTTACACAATGAAAACAATGCAATGATGATCATGAGAGAGAGAGTATTCAACACCTCAGACATAAAATAAATCTAGGCATTAACAGGAAATGGTATGTAGTAGTACATTTAACAAATTGTCATAGTGCAGTTACACAGCATTTTAAGTGGAACTCAAAACTGCATGCCAATAAAGGTCTGCCAACAACATTAAGAACATTGAGTCAGCAGACGACCATTCCATAATAGAATAGGCAGGTTATCCACAATTCACTGAGAGCCATTGCCACACATACAAGCTTGCTACTGCCTGCTGTGCAATCAGCATTAACAATTTAAGCAACAGGCATGTGAAACATTCAAGTCAGCACCAGCATGCCAGCTGAATACAGACATCTGTCATTTTGTGCAAACAAACAGCATATAAGCTCATTCTAATATCAAACATCTGTTGATAACACGTAGCATGACATTCCACTGAAATGTATGTAAACATTAATGTTATTCACAGTAAATTACTACATATTACCTTTAGCTTGCAGATGCATTATGGGAAGTCTTACATAGCATTAACATGCCTGAATGTCATAAGACTGCACATCTAATCCTGAAGATTTAAAGATGTTAAAACTATTTCTGGAGATATAAAGGTGAAAGGTTATAACACTATCACTCCACTGCTCCTCAAGCCTGTGCATATGCTTTACATGCAAGGCTCTGTTTCTGGAAATATCTTCAGCAGTGGCAAACAGAAAAGATGATCCTGGGGATTCAATAAATTCCATATAGGCTAAGTGCAAAGCCTACATGGAGTTTACATGTTTGCACAGTGAGCAGAACTGTTAATTGCTTATGAATGTCACACACCATGTTTATACGTAAACAAGTGTGGTTTCATGGCTGGCAACAGTGTTGCCAACCAAGAAACCATGTATGGCAATATGGACACTAGCAGTCATGTAAACGTGTTTACCTACAGGCAAACTAGCTCTGCAGGATTGAACAGAATGCCACAATGATTACCAGGGATATTAATAAAGCAATGTATATAGTTCCAGCACATTATATGAAAGTGTATACAGTGTAGAGTATTATGGAAACCTGTGTCAGGCATACTGAATAAAAGTTGTGTAAATAAGCAGTAAGGATACATAGACTGCATTATCAATAACGAGTTAAGAGAAGTGTGTATATGCAAAAGGGACACACGAATTGTAGGAAAGAACACAGGGAAAGAGGACAGGTGAATCATGGTAATGTACAGCACATGAGGGCACATCATTGAAGACAGTGGCAGAATGAACACTAATTACATATTGACATGATACAGTACAGACTGCACAGTTATTGTATATTATGTGACTGCGACACAAGGTGACATATCAGTGGAGTGGATCCTTTGTGATATAAGCATCCTGACATGAACACTGGACATGATATATATCAGGGATGGTATATACAATAGGGATTATGCGCATATTGTGAAGCTGTGCAAAATGGATTGCCTGCATGTGAATGTAATGCCAAAGCAGGTCTTAACCAAGTGGGACAAATAGTAATAGGTACATGGACAGCAGTAGACAGAAGTATGCATAATCACGGACAATATCAGAATAATACCACCAGTAATCCCATGTCTTCCACATAACATATATGATTGTGAATGATCATAGATGGTTCTGCAAGATCACACTTGTACAACTATTATGATTTGTCAGCACTCTTTGAGGGGAATCTAGCACACCTCTCTTAAAATGTAACATCTGCTGAGGTGTTCAGATGGACAGTATTACACCTGTATTAGAAATAATGAGCAATCTGGCTAGTTGACAGGTGTTCATACCACTTGATCTACTCATAGGGGTGTGTTGTCCAGATTGTAATTATCTTGTGTATTTGCATTCATAATGGAACTAATCCCCCCATGACTTTATCTCATCTACCGTGTCCCCATGTCTGTGGCATCAATCCTTTGTGTGTGTTGATACTGTATACGTTATACCAATACCACACTTGGATTCAGTGACTGTCTACAAGTTGTAGTCATCCAAAAAGCTGTTTGGAGAAAGGATGTGTAAGTCAGTTTTGATGTATGAGGCTTAAATAATGGACAGGAAAGGGCCTAGCACAGAGCCTTGAGGTATGGACCTGGTCACTGGACTCTAGATATAGGTGACTTCACACACTGCAACATATTTCTCTGTCACATATATGTTCCAGTTTTCTACACACTTGGTGACATGGGTCTTTATGGCCACTTGTGACTGTTTTGCTGTAATATCTGACTGTTGATTTGTTTCAAATGCCTTGGCCAGGTCAAGTTACACAAGATGATAGTGTTTTCATCATGCATGCCCTTGGCAACCTTCTTGAAGACAGGGAAAATATGTAACAGACATGATGCAGCCTAAACAAATTAAAAGTGCATTTAGTACACAGCCAGGATATTAACTGTATCCTTTCAGAGAGGGTCTGTGATGACTTCTTTGCCCTACCTCACAGATGAGGAGAGTCAGGATGGGTGTATAACTCCATGCATCAGGTGATGGTCCCCTTGAGTCAGAAGGATGCATGTTGCTGTACACCCTTCTATGGGAACCATAGGCTATCTGGGGGCTGTGTTTTTGTATGGATTCAACTGTGTCTGGTAGGTCAGGTTTTTAAGTCATGCTACAGTCAACCTTGGATGTTGTCAGGGCCTATTTCTTCTGTTTTGTAAGCTGTAGACAGCACACAGATGTGCTGCCCTGCCGAGAATAAAAACTGAGTAAATTTTACATGTATACTTTGACTGATGGCTAGTGGCAACAGGGTGGTTACATGTGAGACATACTGTCATCTAGTAGATTGTCTGTGTCCTCTGGTTGGGTATGTCTGTTGCCATCCACACACACAGATCTGTGCTTAATTGTGTATTCAACTTAACATTTATTTATTTATTTAACATGTGTTTACTGGGAAAGTCTGACTTGGAACTAAGCTAATTTTCAGCAGATGCCTGGGGAGAAACGCTCCAGACACATGTCTTTGTAACATTTACTATATATTGGAATAAATCATTAGTGACAAGACCTCCATACAGCCTTGGACATTCATCACATTCCACACACTCTTGCTATGTACACAGTCATACAACTGTACCAATGTCATGTTCTTACATGACTTGTGCAACATATGCCTATATGTGTTTTCACAGGCAAGCTTTGTTTGAGTGGCCCGATGTCATATGAGGAAACATTAGAGATCAGTTATTTGGAGCTCATGCAGAACCTCTCCTGACACAAATGCTAATAGCCACACAATGGTTCTGCTGACCACATCATTAATCCTTGGGTGTAACAACACAACTCTACATACAATGAATTCCACAAGGTTGCAATTCCATAAAAACATGTGATATATTGGGTGTCTATATCACAGCATAACAACCATGAATATGAGACAGGACTTTTGTGACCATGTAATCAATATGAATTGATATTGATTGTATGTAGATACATGCACACCTGTGCCATACTGCAAGTATCACTATGATGGCAGACTGAGAGCTGTGTAGAAGGTAGATCTACTCCACTACAAAAATACATGTCCTAATCATACCTCTCAACAGTACAGATTTTTGCAGACTGTCCAGATTTTTGCCTCATATTTTTGGTCCTTTTTTATAAATTCATAGTTTTCTGGCAAACCATTAAAGACTGAAGCTAGAAAATAATAACAGACAATTAAGTTTCAGACTTCATACCTTTCAGAATATTTATGCTAATACAAAAACTTTTATTCTATCAACTGTCTAAGTTTTTAAGAGCAATATTTCAAAATTGTCCCTATTTTTGGCCTTTGTCCCACTTTTATTGATGGCTTTGTCTAGATTTCTTGCTCTAAGAGGTTGAGAGGTATGGTCCTAATACACATAACAGTGTATCATACCATGTCAATAGTTGTCAGGAGGTATATTACTACAGCTGTTATAAAAAGAGCATGCACTGCAATGGCATTAATTGCCATAACTACATTAGTTACATCACAGGTTGTAAGACCCATTTGTATCCATACTGTACATCCACACGTCAATATAGCACATGTCAATGCCAGAGTGCATGTTATACAGGATGACATCATAACTGTATGCTACAGTGAGATGTTTGGAGTAGGGTTTAGCATATCTGTGGACTCATATACTGTTCTAAGCTTGTCACCATAATAAGTATTGACTGTAGTGAGAATAGAACCCCCTACCTACCCATTAACAAAGCACGGTACTTGATGCAAGTGCCACGGAAAAAGTTTGGCTTTTATAGTGACTGATAACACTTTATAGCTGATGACATCACCAGTGTCTGGTGAGAGGAAGGTGGTAATGACAGTGTCTGATGTACTGGTGTAAATGTTCTTTTGAATGTCAACCAAGTGAACACACACACTAAGTGAATGCAGTTAGAATAGAATCCTTACTTACCTATTTAGACAGCACAGTACTTAACACAATTGCCATGGAACAAGTGTGACTTTTACAATGCTGCAGGGCAATTCATAGTAGGTGATATCATCACTGGATGCTTGAGAGATGTTGGCAGGCCTTTATGAAAAGGATGTTTAGGCATGTACCACTGTCAAAATATTGGTACTCCAGGAGATTGTACTGTTGATTTCAGGATACATAGTTATGCTCTTCTGACTAGAAAGATAGACACACACACACACACACACACACACACACACACACACACACACACACACACACACACACACACACACACACACACACACACACACACACACACCATTGGCTGCAGTGAGATTATAACCCCTACCTAACTACACCAACTAGAGAACGCAGTATTTAATGAGCGTGCCACAGCACAAGTCTGACTTTTATGATGCTGCAGGACAATTTATAGTGGATGACACCAGCACTGGATGATTGAGAGAAGATGTTGGGAGGCCTTTATGAACTGTATGTGTAGACCTGTACAACTATCAAAATATTGGTACTGTAAGGGATTGTAGTGATGACTGCAGGATATACAGATAGGCTCTTCTGACTATACAGACAGACACACACACACAAATGCCACTTTATTGCAGTGAGATTAGAACCTTTACTTAACCACACCAACTGAGAACTCAACATTTAATGTGAGGGCCACAACCCAAGTCTGACTTTTGCAATGCTGCAGGACAATTTATAGTGGATGGCATCAGCATTGGATGTTTGAGAGAAGATGTTTGAAAACATTTATGAAATGGATGCGTAGGCATGTACAACTGTCAAAATATTGGTACTCCATGGGATTGTACTGATGACTGCAGGATACATAGTTATGCTCTTCTGACTAGACACACACACACACACACACACACACACACACACACACACACACACACACACACACACACACACACACCAGTCGACTGCAGTGAGATTTGCCCCACTACATAACTAAGTACTCTGACTAGAGAACTCAGTATTTAATGAAAGTGCCATGACATAAGCACTGGATGTTTGAGAAAAAATGTTGAGAGGGCTGTCTGAATTGGATGGCTATCCATGTACAACTGTCATGATATTAAAGACCTGCATGTTATCAAATTGATAAGTGTGCAAAGTGTAGCATTTGCATGTATACCTTTAAAAGACAGCTTTGCAAACTATATGCAAACAGCTATCCACATTACTACAAGTATTTGAAAATCTGAATGAGTATTGTTGATATAAAGATATACATGGTATATATGAAAGCATGTTCTATTTATTTCTGAAGTGTGGTTGATATATTTTGGAACAAGGACTGATGGATCAAATTTCAAGTGCATTGGTGAAGGTAACAGATGACTACAGTGTAAATATGTGTTCTTTCCTTAAAAAAGTGCTTTCCTTTTGTTTGTGTTTTTACATGGACTTTCATGGGATGAAGAGTAAATGGGCAGTAAAAATAAGAAGTACATGCTAATGTGCACTTTCTACAGTGCATCACCAAGCAGCTGGTTTGCTCAGTCGATTTCAAAGTGTCTGCATATGTGAGATACACATATATATTGCTGTCCTCATTTGCCCATAGTTAAGCAATGAGCAAATGTGAGCCTCTGTTCCATTGATAACATTATGAGAGCTATACTGGTTTGCTTACCTCCACCCAAATGCATTAAGTGGAGAGATGCAGCATTCAGCACTTTGGATATTACTGAGAGTAAGAAACATACCTGCTGTTTAAATGAGTCTGTGGCAGCAGATGTAAGTGCATTGAGAGATTTCCCAGATGCTCCAGGGCTCAAATCCAGGTGTATCTAATAGTTTTAAATATGCATTTATAATGCAATGAAATAATTCCTTATTCTACTTTCACTGCATGTTTCCATAGTGCAGTGGCTTTAAGCAACATTGCTCAGAGGTAAGTGCACCACTGAAGAGCTGTTCACCGCCACTTGGCATTGGTGTACAATGCTAAACTTGGCGCAAACACAGAGGGAAAAGAGTAAAGGTCATCATTGGGTTGTCTTCATTTGTGTGTGGTGTGTGATTCTATTTTTTGACCAGATTAAATGTGTTAAAATGGGGTAGATAGGAAAGTGGAGAAACAGTGGGCAAGCAGGGAGAAGAACAAAGGGGAAAGCTTTACAGGAATGTGCAGGAGGGAGGTAGGAAAAAAAACATAGCTATCCATTTTTTAAACAGTGTAAAATGAAAATATGTACAGAATATGCAATGAATTTGGACTATCACCTCCCAAAGTGGGGTGACAGCAAGCCAGTCATGTTGTATAGCCAATTGGACCAAATCAAGTGTTAGGAAGACATGTGTGAAATGGAAAGCTATGTATGAGATGATTTTTTGTGGGATAGGTGCCCATCTTTTTTAATTTCAGTAAGAAAAGAATGTTTGGTAAGGGATGTAGGTAGTTCTGGGTCAGGTAAGTAGGTAGGTGAGGAAGCAGATGCAAACAAACATGACAAGCAAGAGAAGACACAGGGACTGTGAAGAACATGACAGGTTGGGGACACCATGATTGGTGTTAAGGATGAGACAATGGATGTCCATGCCCATGAAACATAAACACAGTGAGAATCCAATCTTCACTCACAGGACTGCCATCACTGTCCCCTTACTCTTCTGGCTGTTGGAGTGCTTGACATATTCTCCTACAGACCATAGGTGAGAACATTTTCTTGATCCAGTTTAGGTGTGCACCAAAGGTGCTGTGCATGACCCTACACAAGAAGCCTGGCATCTCCTGGTGGGTGATAAAATCCTCACATTCCCCAATAGTTTTGTGAGGGTATGACAGCCCCAGCTGCTAGGCTAGTGCTACCTGATGTGGAGGGCCCAAGTAGTGCAGAGGCAGTGCTGCCAAGTTAGATCCCAGATGTACTGGGCATCAGTGCAGGAGACGGTGAAATGGGGGCAGATTGAGCTATGGGGTTGGCCTACATCCCTGTGCTGTAAACAATTTTGTGATTTGTCAGAGATGGATGACTAGGAAATGTTTTGATGACACATAGAAAAATAAAAAAGAGAGATAAAGTTTGGGGTAAGAGAAAAAATAAACAATTAGCACCATCATATGTGACATAGAATGCATTATCACAATAATAAAGTATTCATCTTTACTTTTATATCTAAATATAATTCTTAACAAATAAAAACTATAAATATTGATTGCTCAAAGTAATCCCTGCAATGTGCATATATTGCACATATGCTTGGTCAAGTTATGCAGATTAAGTTAATGGCAGGGCATTTATGCCACTTCTGTTGAAATTAAATTCTGTAATATTTTAAAAAGATGTTACTATACATTTTTTACTTGTGGTATTTGAACCCACATTGTCTGACTACAATATTAGACTTGACTGCTACAGTTGGGCTTGTGCTACAGACTGAAGCATGCATGCTTGTTTTTACCATTAGGATATACATGCTTAATTTGCTACTACTATATAGAAGAGCAATATTTTAGCTAAAATAGTAGTTAGTTTGTGCTGCATATATACCCCACTGCTTCGCTCAGTCTCTCTAGATGCTCAGCATGGGCCTCTCTATTCACCATGTTCTCTTGGTTATC
Organism: Protopterus annectens; assembly: GCF_019279795.1. Taxonomy (NCBI): domain Eukaryota; kingdom Metazoa; phylum Chordata; order Ceratodontiformes; family Protopteridae; genus Protopterus; species Protopterus annectens. The sequence continues at coordinate 1,762,485,789 of NC_056732.1, forward strand.
CAACGTGTAGACAGACTCTCCGTCCTAGCTACTGTATAAGGCTGCGAGTGAAACCCGACTCAAGTAAGGATATAAAAACAAAATTTAATAACAACTACAGCTCGACATAAAAATCACTTCAGCAAAAATATAACACATAACATGGTAAGTGCTTTCATCTGCGCAAAGCAGACTTCATCAGACCAGGTGACTCAATTACTACTACTACTCTTAAATACATTTTGGTGCCAACTTTCGTACATCAAAACATGATTACCTTAACCCTTTGTTCGGTGCATATTTTCCTTTTTGAATGTTTAAAGTGTCAGCACAACATTTCCAAAAACCACATTTCTATATATATATAAACATCCTGTTAAAAATACTGTAAAATAACCTAATAATTTAAATAATATTATTAAAAACCTACTATTATTCACTACATCATGACTATAAAATAAAATAAATACAGATGCCATGACTTGAAAAATATTAAACCTAAATGGCAACTTGTACAAACAAATCATCTTGTTCTCTTGGTTGGAATAAAAAAAGGAGAACAAGAGGAAGAACATTATGCATTCCAGTCTTGCATATATGCAGCTGCTTATCAAGTTTTAATTCTCTCTTTCTGTATACTTACACAACTATGGGAAGACAGCAGTCCTAAACTCATCCAGCCACTGGTTGAGTGCATCCTGTTTGTGCCTTTTGAGATCATTATAGTGATGCCTACACTGTTCTCCAGTGAATGGCATGCCAGTCGCACTGAAGACAGCCTTGGCCAGATTATTCCATGCCTTAGACTTGAACTGGGAGCTGGAATAGTCCCCCTATATGACCCTTCCATTGTGGCACTTTACAAGGACTCCAGTGGAGATTCTGGTCTCTTCAACACCTCTGCACCCTACATTTGGCACCTTCGCTTCTACCACCAAACATGTCCAACCAGGGAAAACAGTAATACTTAAGAATGATTTCCCACCATTGCATGTTATTGTGTTTACTACTAGTGCACAAGCCTAAGCAACCATGCCAGCCAAGTTTATTCAATGATAAGTGGAGAGCAGCAATGTCAAACAGAGAGCAAAACAGTTTATGAACTAAGAATGGCAATGTGGCAATTGACATTAGTATTTGATTTGCATGCTGCTGCTGTACCTGTTACTTGATTTCACTTTGCAGACATGTATCGGGGGTGTAGCTTTACAGACTTCTAAAATTAATTTGTACAACATGGGATTCAAACCTATGCATTTGAAACAAAACATATTCTTCCACATAGGTGTTTCTCATCCTTGCCACAGAAGTGTTCTTTGAGCATGCTCACTGATTTATATATATATATATATATATATATATATATATATATATATATATATATATATATGATATATATATATATATATATATATATATATATATATATATATATACACACACACACACACACACACACACACACACACACACACACACACACACACACACACACACACATATATATATATGTGTGTGTGTGTGTATATACATACATACATGCATACACACACATGACAGACTGAGGGGTTAACCTGATATGTGTGTGACCTAACAAGGTCATGGTTTGTACTTTACATGTGTATGAGCACTGTTGAGATGTACAGGACATCCAAGTTCAGACAAGACAATTATAATTACAGAAAGATAATATTCAGTATAACCTCTATCACACATATAATTCATATGAGCTCCACTACTATACATGCTTATTGTTATTTATAATTTTGTTTGATTTTTTTGCAATTGTTTTTTTTAATTGAGTGGACAAGCATTAATAAAATTAGGAGATGTGCAAGATTAGAACCCAGGTTTACCTGTATTGCAGTGCTACACTGACACCTGCTGCCAGAGGAACAGTTAAGTAACAGCTGTATATGTTTTTATTCTTTAGTAAGTATGTCTATTAAATGCCACTCAAGGCTTCTTAATGTGTTTGTTTGGTGGCAAAAAATAAAGTTTAGAATGTATGGTTTTTGAAATTGTCTACTGTCTGATTCCTGTTTTCAGATGTTCTAGACCTGCAGGTGTTGGGGAAGGGTGCTAACCGCCATGCAGTGCAGCTTAGTGGGTTTGCATGATAGAAAGCAAAAGAGGTAACAATGTATCCTTGAAATCAAGGATGTCTGCATCCTGACTGCAGGTGTTATGTGTGCTTTGTGTGTAGGCCATTAGGCCATGTTTGTGTGAAATTAAGTGACATGCAAACATGACAACAAAGTTAGAAACCTGGAATGGCTCGGAAAATAAACACAGTCAAAAAATTATGCATTTCGTCCACTTTTAATTAGCATGAACTTCATCAGAAAATGGTTTGATTAAGGATGAACACAGGATAGCAGCAGATTTCTTCAGCTCCACCAATTTAATTACACTGACAGGAATTAATTACTTAAAAAATTAATTTTTTAAGTAATTTTCTTTCTAAATATGTTTGTTTTATATAGTTCTTGAACTATATCTAAAAAAGAAAGGAAATTATAACAATATTCCTGTCAGAAATCACATTGGAAATTTTCCTGTCAGTTTATCAGTCTGAAATGAGTTCCAGTAAGACAAATTCTCATGACTCCAGCATCAAGAAAGAACTTCAGTCTCTGATAACTATAATCCAGCAACTTACTGCTAAGATGGATAAAATGGATACTAAAATTGATACCTTCATAGAAAAAACTACAAAACAAATAGACTTGTTACATATAGACCTGCAACAACAGAAGAGCCAGATGACAGGCATAGAAGAAGCTGTGAATGACATGGAAAATAGAATCCAAGAAGAGGAAATCAACATTGAATTTCTGCTGAAACAAAATACACATTTACAAACAAAGCTGGATGACCTGGAAATAGATCTAGGTGCAATAACATTAGGATTTTTGGACTGCCAGAAAATATTGAGGGTAACAATATTACTTCTTTTTTAACAACATGGCTCCCTAAAACTTTAGACTTACCAGAAGCATTCTCTTTTGGTATCGAAAGAGCACATAGATCTATAGCTAATACTAACTCTAACAAAAACTATCCTAGATCAGTTATAGTTAGATTTCTATCATCTTTTGATAAAGAGATGGTTCTTAAATCTGCTTGGGCTAAAGCTCCTGTTAAGATTAATGAGACAACTGTGCATTTTGACAATGACTATTCTTCCTTGGTAATAGCTAAAAGAAAAGTTTTTCTGCCACTAATAAGGGAGCTTAAAAGCACAGTTTAAAACATACCTTCTGTTTCCTGCCAAGCTAAAAATCTTCCTTCCTGATGGTCCTAAAATTTTTGATGACTTAGACTCTGCTTTACTGTTTATCAAAAAAATAAGATTTTGGATAAAATAGAGGAAATGGAATGGGCTAGTCCTTCATTAAAGAGACTGGCAACTGAAACTTTGTGGAAGACTTCAGAGAAGAAGAAGAGACTAAAAAACAAATGATTTGTTCTATGTTTTTTTTCTTTTTTTCTCTCATCATTTTACTTCATTATTAATCTTTTTAAATATAGTTCCTGCATTTCCAGAAAGCCACAAATATTCTGAAAAAGATTTAATCAAAGTTATTCTCTGTGTGCAAAGAAATGTTTTGTTTCATAACCAGTCAAAATATCTGAGGAACTAATAACAAGCTATTATTCAATTTGTTTCTCTTTCTGAAAAAGAGAAGTAAGGTCAGTAATTTGATACATTTTTTTTCTTTTTTTCTCCTTTTCTTCTTTTCTTTGTTTAAACAATGACATTCTATTTAGATTTTGTAGTGGGTAAAGGGTGGGGGAGGGCAGGGAGAGAAAAGTAATGAAAATATGATAAATGGAATAATAACATATTTATTCCTTGTAAAAAGTTTATATGTTCTTCAAATGCTATTCCTAATTATACTTTCTTGATTATACTGCTTATGCTTGTTTGTAAATAATCTGTCATGCTTTAACTAATAATAATTAGAATTAAATAATAGTAAATAATATGTTTTATTTTTAACTTTATTAATATAAACAGTAAGTAATATTCCATTGTATATACTTCTTATAGCTTTCTCTTACATTTTTTTTATTTCTGCTTTACACTCTTTTATTTTCTACTCTCTTTTTCTTTTCTTTATTCTTTCTCTTTATTTTTTTCTCATATTAATATATAGAAATGCTTTTGATCATATAGACACAGTAAATAATAAGATTTGCATAAAAATTGAGTTGGGACAAAATATTGAGTTTTATTACTTATTAATAACTTTGGGCTTAATTTCATTTACATAGAGGCTGTAATAACCTGTAAAATACATTGCAAAGGTTTTGTCATGTTTAGATGCATTTACACTGCTAAATGAATGTTTGTCACTTGTTTTTAACAAGTTTCCCGCCAAAATGTTAAGGGAGACAATCTGGGATGTGGGCTACCTCATGAACAGTGTCCTCGAGTTGTTTTAAAAGCTTCAACTCTCAGAATTCTCACAGAGAAGCTGAAAGCAGTCAATCTGACCTTTGACCTAGATATCACACTGACACATTGCAGATTCAGGAAGAACACTCTACCAGGAAGTAGAACTGATGCAAATGTGACTATGTGAAGGAAAATGAACTCTTTAACATTTAAATGTGAGTTATTTTATATAATTACTTAAATATCTATGTTATAATTCATAAAATATGTCAGTTATAATGATTTTAAATGATGCAGTTTCTTGTAGTACGTAAATGTCTAATTTTAGAAGGCATAGAAAATGAAACATTTATTCAAGTGTTTTTGAAAATCTACTTGACTGCAGCATACTAATCTGTGTTAAAAACTTATGTTCCAAACATATACATTACTATAACTCATTTAATTCATCTGATTGACAAGCATAAATAACTTTATAACTCTATTCTGGAAGAAATTGTCATGTGATATATTTTAAAGCAGTAGTATAGACATACAAAATACAGATGGCTTTGTTTACAATAATGCAAGTGTTTCTGAGAATTTGCATAACTATGCAGTATGATTTATAACAATTTCTATAAATATAATATTTTATTCTATTGACAATAATGAGTATGAGTAAAATGCTCATATACAAGCAATTCAAGGTTTTCTTTTTGGAAGCTGTTGACTGCATTTACATGACAGAAAATAGATGCATCTTAATATATATAATGTCTGAACCATATTAGCCAAAGTTTTTGATTTAAATGAATGTTAGAACTTATTTTTACATACTTTGAATAAATTAATATGTAAATATGCCTTCCTTTTTTTTTCTCTCTCTCTCTTTCTTTCACTCTCTCTCCCTCTTTCACGTCTTTTATTTCTCTCTCTCCTCTTGGTTCCTAATATCAAGATTATTTGAATGCTATTTGAATACAAGAGTATTATATTACATAGATGTATATAGTAGTATGAATAGTTTAAAAAAAAAAAAGTTTATTTTAGTTTATATGATGCTGTTTTATCAAATGTGTAGTCTTGTCTTGCTAGATAATTGAATTGAAAGCTGTTAATTTAAGTTAAATATAACCAGTATTAAATTGATAAGGTGGTAGCTGAGGTACTGCTGCTTAGGGTAGGGGTTAACTTGAGTGGTAAATACTACTCTAAGTTGGAGTTTTTAACTCCAGGCTGGATGCAAGGTTTAATCCTTACATTATTTTCACTTGTTCATTGTTATATGTATATAGTTTTGACATCCACAATATATTTTGTACACTCATTGTCACTACAAACAAAATTGAATCCTATACAAAATCCCATAAGAGATTCAATAAATACAGCTATATTTAAAGGTACACCTAAAGGAGGAGATGTAACATTACTTATGTTGTTATTTGTTATTTTGATCATAAGATTCTTAAGTTTTAAAAATGCCAAATGACATCTTTAAAAGGAATTTCTTTAAACATTAATGGATTGAATAATCCGTGTAAAAGGGCAAGCCTAATAAGATACATTAATTTACATAAGGCCAACTTAGTCTTCCTGCAAGAAACCCATCTCTTGTAAAAGATATTGATAAACTAGCCACAAACAAATATACAGTATTGGTTAGTTCAGAGCACACTCAGAAAAAGAGGAGTGGCTATTTTATGGAATAAAAGTATGCCCATTCTTAAAACCATTAAGTCTTATCAGGATGACAAAGGAATGTTTTGTATGGTTACAATACAAATTAATGGGAAGACTTACACTTTAATTAATGTATATTGGATACCTGGAATTGGTATTAATACAGTGAAACATCATCTTGATAAGATCATATCATTCTCTATAGGAGATATTATTTTAGCTGGTGACTTTAATTGTATACTACATGAAAGTGATACTACCACTATAGGAAAAAGACATCTAATGTAAAACATTTAAATGATTTTGCTAATTCTTATCATTTGAATGATATTAATAATCAGATAGATTCAAAATCATTACCATACACCTTTTTTTCTAACAGATACAAAACTTATTCAAAAATAGATAGGGTCTTTATTTCTAACCAGATGGTAACAGATTTAATTAATTCCAAAATCATTTCATGTCTTATATCTGATCATAATTCAATTGTTTTTGAATTCATGATAAAATATACTCATAATGTTCAGATCAAAAGGATACCAGCATACTTAACTCAACTAAAAGACTATAAAGAATATATACTTTCAGAAGTAAAACATTTTTAGACATAAATAATACTCCTGAAGTCTCCATTGTCTATGTTTGGGATGCCTTAAAATCATATCTATATGGACAAAGTATCAGATGGTATAATAATAAAAGGAAATCTTGGGATAAGGAATTGTTAGATATTCAAAGTAAATTAGACTCTTATAAACATAATAATAAAGAAAATATTATGGACAAGAAAGTTATTGAAGAAATAAACAAACTAAATGAGAAATACAAAGAAATTTTAACTCATAAAGTTAAAATAACTTTAGAGAATACAAGTTTTGTCTTATTCAATAAGCCCCAAATACTTACATAGACTTAAAAATAAAACAAAAGGTTGAATAAACAAAACCATATCAAATAAATCTTTTCTCTAAGGAAAAAGAAGAATGTTTCTAGTATACCAGAAATACTAGATGAATTTAGAAATCACTTTCACAAAATTAACCATAATAACATTAACATGGAACTTAAAGATAAAATAAAGGAGTTTATAACCACAAACATGAATAAAAAGCTTAATAAACAACAGATTAAACTATTGGACAAAAGTATTTCATATACAGAGGTTATTACACAAATAAATAAGCTTAAATCAAACAAAGCACCGAGTAATGATGGTATTATACCAGAGATATATAAAATCCTTTCTAAAAGTACATATTCATTAATACATAAGGATTTTTATTTTGGCCCAAACTGAGTTAATAACCCCCCCCCCATCTTGGCAATATACATTTATTTTGCCAATTTTAAAACCTAATAAAGATCCAACTAGATGTACTTCATATCGGCCCATCTCATTACTTAATGTTGATTATAAAATGTTTATGAGTATTTTTGCTGATAGATTGAAGACAATCATCCCCGGAATTATAGATATAGATCAGACAGGCTTCATTGTAAATAGAAATACTTTTGATAATATAAGAAGAACTTTAATATTAATTGATTTTGCAAATAGGAAAAAGAAAGATTTAACACTTATTAGTCTTGATATAAGTTCAGCATTTGATTCAGTAAGTTGGGACTATCTGTTTACCTTACTGAAGTGCACAAACTTCTCAGATGCATTTGTAAATCTAATTGAGCATTTATACAAAGGAACATTGGCTTATATTAAGGTAGGAACATATGTTTCACAAAAATACCCATTTTAAAGGTACAAAACAAGGATGTCCACTTTCTCCACTATTATTCACTTTAGTAATGGAGCCTTGGGCTAATTTGATCAGAAACAGTACTGGCATAGAGGGTTTTGAAATAGATGAAAATACAACATCCAAAATTCAACTTTTTGCAGATGATGTTCTAATTACATCAGCAGGATCTAATTCTTCTATGTAGTCTCTATTTGATAAAATGATGAATTTTAAAAGTATTTCTGGTTTAATATTCAATGAAGAAAAAACTAAAATACTACCTATATATACACGAAAAAATATTCTCATTAGTGATTTTACTAAATACATACCCAATTCAGGTCAGATAACTTATTTAGGTATAATACTATCTAAAGATATTAAATCTATTATATATAATAATTATAATACCTGTTTTCTTAATATACAAAATCTTTTTAATACCTGGAATAATATGTTTACTATGGAGGAGAGACTTACAATTATTAAAATGATAATATTCCCCAAGATTTTATACTTAATACAATCAATAATACTTCCACCTACAAAAATAATTATCAAGAAACTGAATACACTAATGTTAAATTTCCTATGGGCACCTAATAGACCTAGGATTGCATTAAAGAAACATACTAATAGCTGGTCTCAAGGGGTATTTCTTTTCCAGACTTTAATTTATATACTATCTCTTCTATTGTAAAAGTTATTACTTTATTAATAGATCAGTCATATGTCGCAAAATGGAAAGATTATTGGGAGCTAATTAGTATGCACTTCATGAAAATCTCCTTAACACATAAAAATATGATTGTAAATAACTCCATGTTATGGTTACTAAAGGAATTTTGTACTTCACCTATTACACCTAAACATATGGTTTGTTACCCATTAAATATTATTATTAGCTATCGTAACTTTATATTCATGCACCCTAAGTATAGGGAATGGAATTTTATTATATTCCGATAATGTATACTCAGGGTATGCTTTTGTCATCTACTTCTGAAGGAACTCATTTAGCTATAGATAATGATCTAAAGTACTGGTATCAGTTGATATCTGACAATAAAGTTAAAAATCTAGATTTCTTAAAACAAGAATTTGATCTAAGAGAAACTTGCTGGTTAGAGGTTCAGACCTTTAGACAACATCTCATTAATAGAATAGATCTAATGTCTATAACAGTTAAAGAATCTATTCCAACACTGATTGATTACTTGATATTAAATTTACAACATAAAGTTTCTGATAAAGGTAAACTTTCATACATACATAAAATTATCAGACAAGAAACTTTTTACAGTATAGATACATACTGGAATTATTTCACTTCTATTAATGGGGACCCACCAAATCAACAAGATAAACAATATATATTGGAATCTGCCTATAGAACTACGTCTTCCATTGTCTGGAGACTTTATACATGGAAATTTTTGCATAGATCTTTTTATACACCTTTGATGATAAATAAAATAAATAATAAAGATAATCTATGTAAGAGATGTAATGTAGAAATTAATGCTGACTGGGCTCATATGTTTTATGACTGTATAAAATTGAAAGAATACTGGAAGTCAATTAATGAATTTTTGCAGGCTCTTTTTACAGATAATTTCATTATTTCTAAATCTCTTATATTATTCAACACACCTGTACCTCAAAGTGTTAAAAATGTTAAGCTTCCCTTGTTATGGTCTATTCTAGCAGTGGCTAGAAAAATAATAACCAGAAATTGGATTTCAGATACACCTCCTTCGTTCAATGAATTTAAAAATGTTATGAATATAGTGTGCCATATGGAAATAAACACAATTAGGTCAAGAACAACTAGAAAAACATCTTATTATATTGTATGGGATAATTTACAAAATTTGTTAAAAAAATCTTAATTTCAATAGCATGGTATTTTAGTTTAATTAATTGATCTGATTGTAGTGGATGTCTTTGTAAATACTTTAGTTGTTTTGTTGAATGTTATAATCATATCTATTTTTAATTACTTGTATAAAATTGTTATGATATTTCTCTTGTATGTTAAAACAATAAACCTGTTTTGAAAAAAAAAAGAAAATGGTTTGATTTTCTGATGAAGTTCACGTTAATTAAAAGTGGACGAAACGCGTAATTTTTTGACTGTGTTTATTTTTTGAGCCATTCCAGGTTTCTAGTTTTATTTGGTTTCAGTTCAGTTGTTTATGACAACAAAGCTCACCTTGTTTTATCCTTGTGAGCAGTGTTTATTAGGTTTCATCCATAAAAGACAAATGTGGGACTCAAACTGTGATCTACAAAAAGTATTTACTATGTGGATCACTTTGTTTAGCAGTTGTGCTACACACACATGATTCACAGGCGTAGTTTATCTAGTCTTTACATTTATTGCATTTGTCCATTTCCCTTGTTTGCTGTAGTCCATGCATCATGCAAATAGTGGTATTTAAAAAAATAAAATAAAACAAAATAAATGTTACTACACATGAAAGATTTTTTCACAAATTGGGATTTAAACTATCACACCAATGAAGCTACAAAACACAGTGAGGGTGTCTTACCCTTTTTTTCACAGAAACACCATTGCAGCTGGAATGAAAGCCATTGTGCATATAAGCAAGTCCCAAACCATCCACAGTATTAACAAGACATTTTTGAGTTGTTTGTACATGTGTTAATTTCAGATTTAGTACAATGAGTGATCACAAAACCATTTATTACTAGTGTTTTCAGCAATACAGCTCTGTATTATCTTTGTATGGTGTTCATTTTCTTATCTGTGCAGTTATCTGAGACATGCAGTCTGTAAGGCATTGTGTATCATTATCCTTAAAATTAGTGAGAATATTAAATTGCAGTAATATATAGTTTTCAACAAAGGCAAGGCAGTGTGGATATCACTGAACAGAAACTGGGAAATGTATGCTGCTTACTTACGTTGAAAACCTTGATACAATTACTTCTACACTTTGTAAGTGCAACCTACCTGACACACCCACTGGAGGTAAGGGAGACTGAATTACTGTTGTGTTGTGTTTTCCTTCTCCCAACAAGTAATCATTCACAGTTGCAATTCATTAAAAGCAAACACTGAGGGAGTGTCAGCAATATGTTTACAGCAGCTACATGGAGCCAAGAATTTAGGATTTAGCAATTTTAATGAGTTCACACCTCATTTACATATTTACTGTGCTCACATGCATGAATCTATGCTATAAAAGGGAACAGTGTAGGCACTGAACATGAAGGTGAAGAGAGTTGTGTATGTGGATAACACAGAAGATTGCTATTACTTTATATCTATCTGCTCAGAAGACTACTGATATTGATAAGGTATGATTGAATTTTTCAATTATATACTGGATTTGCTCACATGTAAACATGTAACTAGGGGTAGATAGATAGATAGATAGATAGATAGATAGATAGATAGATAGATAGATAGATAGATAGAGTGATAGATAAAGTAATAAATGCAACTGTTATCTCTATGCAGTTCTTAGGAGTTTACTGATGGACAGGCATTTTGTTAGGGCATTTTTCTGTCTCAAAAACACAGTCTTATTAAATTTCATCACAAGTGTTACTGTTATAACTATTTCTCCTTACACTCTTCTGCCTTATTTCAGTGAAATGTAAATGTCCTATATTGTCAATGACAGGGGTGTTAGTCTTCTAGGATGGCCCATAGACACTTCTAGGGGAATGCTGGGCACAGGTTGAGGTGACTAGCACTTGCATAAAAATGGCTGTTTTATAATAAATGTGTACACATGTTTTTGGAACATTTTGTTTGAAAGCACTTATAACTATTGGATTATGTGTTATTCCTTGTTTGGTACAAAATTTCACTTGTCTGTTGTTTTGGGGCTGGGGAGCCAATTTTCATTTCTGTGTTGGCACAATCAAAAATGTTTTACAGAGGTTTGCTTTGCTATTGTTAGTCTTTGTTTTGGATCAAACCTTGGTTTGTGTGTGATTGTGGTATGTTACAACCACATAATCCTTTTTCTATATTTGAATAACTGAAGTTTTCTTTGTTTCTCCAGTGGGTAATATTAAAAAAAAGTATTACTATGTGTTATATCTAACAGGATCTTTATGAAATATGCATGTGTAGTATCCTTCTTTTGTGTTTTATGTCACCGAGGGCTATGACACACAAGAATCCCAATCCTCATAAACCCCACCTTCAGTGACTTAGAGAACGATGTGATTGTTTAAGCCTTTCAACATGGTGTCTTGCTACTTGAGAAAGGATGTGGTGATATGTCTAGAAGAATGCCAGTTTGGAACCAGATATTGAACAGCATCAATGATGTTTGGGGGACACAGCAGAACATATGATCATGTGTGTTATAGGGCCACTAGCATGATTTCATTGGCCCAGAGGAGAGCAGCTGCAGTGGTCCATGGACAGCTGGCTATCGGGGGGGGGTTGGTGCTACACCATTGACATCAAATGAAAAGTTCCTGTCCACTGTCAGGGATCCAGAGAGCTTAGTGCAAAGTACACTACACATGATTGATGTTGATGCTGCTGTTTCAGGGAGGACAAGTGTGTCCCAGGAGGAGCTTCCAGGTAGGCTTGCATATGTCAATTTTTAAAGATTTCTTGTATAGTAAAATACTGAAAGCAATAGCTAAGTTGGTTTAATAATTTTTTTGGTGGTGGGAACTATTTATAGATTGATACAGTTAACAACACATTCTGGTTCATTACACATAGGCTTTGGGTGGACGTGTCATCCAAGTTTGAGTTATATGTATTGTTAATGGACATATAAAGGCCAAAAATGTTTCCACATGGGTTATTGTTATTGTGATGATGATGTCCTAATATTTTTCTTAACTTCTTTCTAGACTATCCTGCCTTGAAAGTGTGGAGTCATCTGCACATGGTAAACCAAACATATTTGTTTCAGTACTGATGAGAATTTGACAGAAATATGCATTTATCGGTATGTGTAAGGTTGGTGTCAGGACTATGTGTGTATTGCTGTACTGTTTGTGATAGTGGCACCACAGTTAGTTTGTTAGAATATAATCAACTGTAGCAGTGTAGTTATTATTTTTTTCTTGTGTTTGCTGCATATTATCACAAGTGATCTTGACAGTGGAAGTGTAGGACTCTTACCACCTGATGTCAGAGTATTGTCAGACTCTGATAATGATGGTGGCCAAACACAGGCACAGTCAGAGGAGTGCAAAGGTTGAATTTGACCCTGAAGTTGAAATTCAGCCATCCTGTTTAATTCCACTGGACACAGACAGTAGGCCTACGCAAACCCATTCCAGTGAGCCCTCAGCTATTGGACAGGTTGAAGGGTGAAATACTTGATCAGGGTAGAATGATTTATGTGGTTTCAGTGTCTATTGACTTTGACTGTAGCCAAAGTGTGGGCAAGAAGCCACACAGGAGGTTTGTTAGAGCTGCTCAGTAGAGGCCTGCTGCCCATACTCCACCAGATCCTAGCGTGTCTTTTCATGCCATAATGTATATTTAGGGCAATCATGGAGTAGCAGGCATGTCCCAATAGGGCCTCTGAGGAATGCTTAGGGCTGTAGATGTGGCACTAGCTGACATCTGTGACTACATCCACAATACTGCCGATTCAGTTGATCAGATGAATAACACATTGGAATGGGCGACATCTGTGATGGAATGTCTGCTGGGAGGGGGACGGCATCCATGTGAATGTAGGTCAGACACATCATTTGATGTTAGCCAACATGGCCGTGCCTGATCATGCTCCTGTAGTGGCACTATTTCCACTGCTCCATCAGTGGTTGAGATGTCCACATCCAGACATGGTAGGTCATGGGGTCATGGTCCTGGGTGTACTCATTAGGACAGCTCATCCAGCAGACATCAGTCATGTTTAGTTAGCAGCAGCACATCTGACCATGGGTGTGGATGTGCCAGTGCAACTCCTGGCAAAGACCATTCTTAGGGTTGGGGATGACGACGATGAACTGTCACCTCTACCATGCACAGCTCACACCTGTCCAACATACCAGGGCAAAGAGCTAACACAGAGCTTGGCTGTGCTCTTGCAGACATGTACACACTGATTTCACCTGGATTGTCCATACAGAAACACACACACACACACACACACACACACACACACACACACACACACACACACACAACAGTTACATGCATAAGGTGTGAGGCTTACAGCTCATTCCATCTCAGTGGCAATTTGATACTTTATCCAGATATCTGCCTGTTCCTCTTAATTTCTCACATGCACTCACTACCTTTTGTGTTAGCCTAGGCCTCCCGCCCCTCCCACATACAGCACCCTTGTTTTCTATCTTTTGGATTCAGGTATACACAAGTCTTTTGTCTGAAGCTCTGGGTACATAACTGACTAACTGCTAATATATCTGTGCTTGTGATGCTGTTTTGCAAATTGTACTGCTTTCTTACAGGTTTTTGTAATGTGTACATCTCTCCCAAACTCTTAGATCAACAAAACTGGACCAAGCCATAGATAAAAGTGTGACAAAGGCCCAGCAATGCGGAGAGGTTTTTAAACATTATGGTCTTAAAAACTTAGACAGTTGACGGAATAACAGGTTTTGTATTTATTTATTTAATTTAACATTTGTTAACTGGGAAAGTCCAACTTGGAACAAAGCCAATTTTCAGAGGGAGGCCTGGGGAGAAATGTTCTAGATGCATGTCTTTGGAATGTGGGAGGAAACTAGAGCAACCAGAGGAAACCCACATGAATGCAGGGAGGACATGTACACTTCACACAGAAGGCACCCCGGCCAAAAATCAAACTGGAGAACCTCTTGCTGTGAGCTGACAATGTTACCACTGCACCACTGCACCATCCAATATACTTTATTACTATTTCAGTGTTTGTTCTGAGGGATATGAAGTCTGAAACTGAAATGTGTATCATTTTCTAACTTCACTCTTTAATGATTTGCCAGTGCAAAAGTATGAGGCCAAACTGTGGACATTCAGTGAAAATCTGAACATTTTAGATGTAAGGCCTATTAGTTGATAGATGACACATGTATTCACATAAGTTGCTGCTGTCATATCTTAATGGAATTGCTATAAAAATCACCTACCTTTTACTTACTGACATTACCAAGTAACAGTATGCAAGGATATGCCATTCCTTTGTACTCTTAGACATTTATTTTTTCTATTCAAGGTTTAACACCTACCTTGGAAATACAGCAGTTGCAAGAGTTTTAGTTCAGGGTGGACTCTGTCTAATGCTAGCAGTACATATCCATTACATGGGTATGTAAATGTTGTGAGCATTGCCCGCCATAAATTTTACTGTATGTATGTGCATAGGATGAAGGTTTTAGCCCCTTATGTGGTGGACGTGTGTGCTATCTATTTCCTCTTGGCCAGTGCAAGGGAATTTTGCGCATGCCTACATATGCCTATACCCACAGTGGCTTCTGGTTCTCCCTCTGATTCCTCACCTGCATGCGGCTATGGTGACCTTGCCAGTGGTGGTGGGATGTCTGGCTCTTCCCCTTGGTGTTCCTGTTGAAGCTGTTTTTTTTCAGGATAATGTTGTGAAACATGGAACAGATGGTGAATATTTCAGAGCATATACACTGAGATTGTACTGTAAGGCTCCCCCAGATGCATCTCCGCATTGGAACTGTGATTTTAGCAGCCTAAACACATGCTCCATGGTATTTCATGTTTGAGCATGTGCCTCAATATAGCATTCTTCAGTTAGTGTGTGTGCATTTCTGACAGACATCATCAGCCATGGTTCCAGTGCATAACTTTAATTCCCCAGTAAATGACCATGTGGGATATCCACACAAGTAAACAACTCCTGCATAGTTCTGGCTCTGTTCTCAAGTGTACAAGGAAATATATGCACTCACTGGCATGTACTAGCCTAGAATTCAGGAACTGATGGAGGATCCTGCATGCTGATGGCTATGACATGCCAGCATGTTTCCTGTTGGTATCTGGAAGGTTCTTGCAGCTAAAATTCTAAGTGCTACATATAACTTAGTCTCTACTGGGATTGGTTCCCCTTGGTTTGCCTTCCACCATGGGCCATGCTAGATGCTTAAAAATATAGATTGTACAAGTTACCAAGCAATTATAGCAGTTACAGATCTTCCATATGTCAGGTGCAATACTACATGAGCTACTGGCAATAATGTTTAAAAAACAGGTTACACTGAGATATGAGCCCCCACATAAGCAAGTAAAATTTATACTGTGTTACTGCTTAACTATTTAAGCAAATATACATAACATGTTATTTTAATGTTGAGAAAGTCTATGGAATAACAAAGGCATGCACATTTATCAGCTTTATAAAACTGCCATGTGTCACCAGACTGAGAGTAACTTTCATAGTTTGTGTGACACCCCACCACTGGCCCAGTAATCAAGGAGCCTCAGTCCTCACTACTAGCACCAGTGGAGGACGTACATTGGGAGGATGACAGTTACACACACATTGTTTCCAGATGCAGCTCTATGCATCAAGTAATTTCCCTTAAAAGCACACAGAGACCACAATCTAGCTGGAGCTGGTTTCTCCCTCTTTCTCTAGATCCCCAGTAAGACTCCCCACTGGCTCAGCTATAGAGTTGAGATCTCAGCTCAGTGGCCAAGCCAAGACCTCCAGCACCCTCTCAGTCCAACCAATGCTTTGTATCCCTGCTCAAGTAGCTGCCACACACACACACACACACACACACACACACACACACACACACACACACACACACACACACACACACACCTGGGAAAGGTTGGCACAGGTTTACTATGTTCCCTTCTTCCCAGGCTATAAGGTTGTTATTGCTGCCACCAGCCAAATCCTTATCTGCTACATTAAGGCCCTTAACAAAGGTTGTCAAATCTTACTGTGTAATGTTACTATTAATACAAATTGTAGTTTGACCAAGAGCAAGGCTATTAGCAGTGGCCCACAGTGTCACCAAATAAATGTGCAAGTACTTCCAGAACTTAAATATCTCTTTAAAAAAATCAGCCACGATGAAAGGTTTAAATATGTTTAATAATAAATAATAATAAAAAAACAAGACAATGCTAAATATATATGTACAGTGACTCCAGAGTTCAAAACTATAAGAAATGTTTAAAACAACATTGCAGGACAGTCTCAAATAAATAAGGAAAAACATCTACATTAAGCTTTGCTATATTCCTGACTATATCTAAAAGAATTACTATACCCTAATACACTTACTTAATTAGATCAGCAAGGCAGATGAGGTGAGTGGATCTTGATGTTGTCAGGTCAAAGACAAAATACAGAATACTAAGTCTCTCTCAGAGAGTTCTTAAATTAATATTTCAAATATTACTGCTGGGATAGCTTGCAGAATGACATCATTTCTTGTCATCTGACTTCATCCAAGGTGAGAAACAACCATTGATGCCGCTGGTAGCATTTAGCATCTACTTGGAAAATACATAAACAAAGGCTTTTCCTCAGATCTTTGCAGATCCTGGAAGTCATAAAACAATAAAACACTTCCATGTTTCAAACCTAGCAATTATTTCTCCTTCAAGACAGCACAGAGAGCTCCCTAGTATAGACATCCTGTCTCTTGCTGACATAAAATAATTTAATTTCAGCTATTTTTCTGAAGTTGTGCTGAAATGAAGTTAAACCCCTGTGTTTCAGTTTCCACTATTTAGATATATACATTTAAAAATTTACAATAGTGTATGCACATTTCTGTTCTCTTCTAGCAGGGCAGACTGTGGATCCATTTTTAAGCTCAGTATTTTATACAATATCCTTTCAACACACATCTGTACAAACCTAGTTTGATATATACATGACATACAGTTCTAATATATTTGTAACACAAAATCTTGTATGATTCATGTTGATATTCACAAATGGCATATAACTATTTACAAAATTCCAGATAATTGTGCTGGCAGTTATTCCCTTTGTCACAGTCTGCATAAAAACAATTGTATGTTCTTTAAAAAATAAATAGCCATTACATGAATTATTGATCTTGCATTCATTAAACCGATAAAAGCAGACAATTATAAAAGATTGTTGTGATTTTAGTTTTTACTAATGTATATATTACTCAGCATTCTGACATAAAGAAATATACAGTAAGATATTTCTAGAAGCTTTGCGGATAATGGAAAATGGTATAGTCATCCACAGCATAAGTGTTCTAGGTGTCAGTGCATTGCAGCCATGCTAGATGTGTAAAACTCTGTACTGTATGAGTAGGTTTTCCATATGTGATGTGCAAAAATACATAGATTAATGACAATAATGTTTGCAAAATATACTACAGTAGGATTTGAACCCGCAAATAGGTAAACAGCCTTTATGTTGTCACATTGTTTAATCAGATGAGCTATTAGACATCACAGCTCATTAAATGTTTTAAAAATAGATATTATGGAATAGCAGTAAAACTAGTATGCTTCATGTCCATGTTAATATATGGTTATCACTGACAGTCCTGCATAATGTTTGCACTGACCTAGTGCAGTTGCAGATAACCTCACAATGCTTTAATATGTGACTAATAACTTTAATGAGTAGAAGAAAACTTACTTCATGTAAATTACTATGATTAATACAGGTACCTATGAAATACACTTGAAACACAAAGCATCATATAACCTGATATGCTTAATACAGATATATATGATAATATACTGTTAAAGTGTAGAGTATGAAACTTAATATAGGCATCTGTTGGCTAGCGTTGGACCTCAGTGACCCTCTGGTGAAAATCCTCTGTGTCCCTCTGATGTAGGTCATCATAGCAGTGGCAGACCTGCATGCCTCCAATCTGTTTGTAGTGCTTACTTGTAATCTGGTTCCAGATGTTGATCATTGCAAAGTTCCTGGGACATGCTTGCATCCTCTGCCCATGTCCAGCATAGACAGTGAGCATCTGCATCATCTCTTCTGTCCAGTTCAGTACATGGATAAGCCAAAAAATCTTCCGAGTCAACACCCTCACTGAGGTAATATTTCATTGCAGAAAAACACATTCCAAAAATGCTAAATGAAGGTCCCAGTCAGTTCACAGGTAGTAATTATATAATAAGAATATGTATCAATTTTACATTGTAAAGTTGGTGCATATAGGAGGGTGGCAGACTGTTGGAAGGTATTGTTCACATGTTATAGACATTTCCATTTATTGATATGTATTGGGCAGTTGCGCTGAGCACTGTATACTTACACCTAGATATTGGTTAATGCACCAATATTCAAGAACTTATGCACATGTTCGCTAATGTGTTTCCAAACCACTCTGCTAATGAAGCTTTTTGATTATGTATGGTGTAAATGTATGCACATAGTTAACCTCACTTTGAGGTATTGCTGAATTAGTGCTAACTTCCAAAGGTAAGCTGTCACATGCATGCATTGTTATTGAGGAATAAGGTGTTATTATCACTTACTTATGTTCTCATTATGCTGTGTAAACCAATTGAAGCATGCTTTCATGCATATGTGTTTAAAAACTCTCTGCATTACCATCTTAAAGAAGAGGATCAGATTTCAATAATATGCATACATATGGGTACACGTTCATCAGTAACAAGGACGTTTTCCCCATATGCAGCTGTAGGGTTACAGATAAACTATTATTATTATTTTATTATTTTACATTTGTTAACCAGGGGTGTCTGACTGAGCCGAAAAGGCCATTTTTCAGCAGAGGCCCAGGGAGAAAAGCTCCACATAGAAAAATTACAGATGCATTTAGTTATTTAGACATGATCAGTATACACACACATTACAAAAGACATGTTTTTCCAGTAGTATACAGCACATCAACAGTTACAGTGGAGAGAACAAACAAAAAATATATTAATTTGAAAATAAAGGTAATTAATGGTGTGGTGTAAAGCTGAAATTTGGAACATAGGTAGAATACATACATAGTACTCAGGTACAGTACATACATTGTAGATTAGCCAGTGTTTGTGAGTAAGATTGTAAACTATTATCAAGTCCTCTAGGTTTAGCATGTGTACCTTATCTGCTTTCCCTAGCCTGGGGAGCAATCATGGCACTGCCAACATTGCTTGAGATATTGCCTGATGAGGTCTTTAAAGGAGGCTTTGGATGATGTGTTTCAAATGCTAGTGGGGACAGAGTTCCATTTTTTAGCCACTGAACTACTATATAGTGCATCTCCAAAGATATTGTAGCTGTTGGTGACTTCTAGTAGTAGTTTGCTTGATGATCTAAGAGACCTTTTGGCTGAGTGATGTTGTTCTAGGTTTTTGAGGGTAGGACACTTATTGGGGAGGTAACAGATTGAATGACAGAGTTATAGCTGATTGTAGGTTAGGAGGCTGGGCAGTTCAAGCCAGTGGAGCTATCTCAAAGCAGTACAGTGATGAGTTCTATATGAGCAATTTGCATCAAAGTGGGCAATTCTGTTATAGCAGGCTTCCATTTTGCTTAGTTCAGTTTTGTTGAGATTAGTCAGAATGGGAGATGCATAGAGTAGGGTGGATAGAAGTTGGGAGCGAGCAATGGCTGATCTTGTGTTGTTGGTAAGTAATGGTTTGATACGGTAGAGTGATCTCAGTTTGGCATGTACTTTTTTAATAGTTAAGTTGAGATAACTATCAAATTTTAGGTGGGAATCTATGGTTATTCCCAATAGCTTAGCCTGTGCCACTGGAGCGATTGGAGTAGCATTTGTGGAGTAGATAGCGAATTGACTGTTATCAGTGTTTTTGTTAGAACTGGTTATAATCATAAGCTGAATTTTCTTTGGATTGAGGGTAAGTTGGGCTTTGGTAAGGTAGTTTTCAACATCAGAGAATGCTAGTTGAGTTGTTTGCAGGAGGGTGGGAATGTTTTGTGCAGCACAGATTAAGGTAGTGTCATCTGTATACTGAATGATAGATGTATGCTGTCTGGAGGTATGGAGATCATTTGTGAAGACTGTGAATAGTAGTGGTCCTAAGATAGAACCCTTTGGGACTCCTATAGTTATGGGCAGCTGAGGAGAGAGAATTTTCCTATTTCACATCTTGTTACCTGTCAGTTAAGTAGCTTTGGAAACAGGTAAGAGTGGAATTTGATAGGTGATATTGGTTTAGTTTGTTTAGCAGGATTTGGTGCGAGACTGTGTCAAATGCTTTGGACATATCCAAAAAAGAGTTGACAACTGCAGGCCTTCATTTTTGAGATGGTTTACTGTGTCTGTGAAGCAGGGGAGGGCTGTAGTGGTACTATGGGCAGGTCTGAAACTATGTTGAGTAGGTGACAGGATGTTGCTGTCTAGGAGATATTTTAGCATCTGGGTATGGATGCATTTTTCTGGGATTTTGGCCAAGGGGGAGAGTAAAGCAATGGGTCTGTAGTTATTAAGTTCAGTGGAGGTCCCACCTTTATGTATGGGTGCAACATAGGATATTTGCCAGAGTTTGGGCACATAGGTTTTCAACAATTGATCAATTTATGAGAGTGGAGATTGGGATAGCAATAGCATCTGCTGTGAGTTTCAAGAAATAGCTGGGAGTAGGTTGGCTACTGTTGCTGAGGTTTTTAGTTTGGAGAGCATGCTTTTGATTGAAGTGGTGGAAACTGTTTTGAGGGTAAAGTTTGTATTAGTGTTATTTGTGTTGGGGGGATAGTGAGGAAGGAACTATCCTGTGATACTAAGGATAGAATTGAGTTCACAAAGTGGGAGGTGAATTGTGTTTCGATGGGAACTTTAGTGTCAGGGGTGGTTGGTTTGGAGGTAGCCTTTTGGGTGGATTTTAGTAGCTGGTTTACATTTTTCCAAAATGTTTAGGGGTTGTGTTGGCATTTAGTTTGTAATGTCATGTAGTAGGATTTTTTATCCAGCCTAATGCATTTTTTTGCATGGTTGCACAGTTCTTGGTACTTAGTTAGGCTTTGTGTTTCTTTGTTTTTTTATAGTAAAGCCAGACAGTGTCTCTGGACTTGAGGATTTGTTTGATTTCTTTACTGTGCCAGGGATTTGTAGAGGTTCTAACATTGATTTTACGCAATGGAGCAACAGTGTCTAGGTGTTGTAGAAATGTTTTGTTGAAATATGGTACAGCCTGGTCAAGTGGAAGGGTTTTTAGGGGGGTCCTGTCACAGTTACAGAGTAAAGTACTGAGGACCTCAGGAGATAATTTTTTTGTGTTTCTAGTGGATATATAGTTACTGGTTTTGCATATGCTTGTTCTACTATGTATAAAGTATATTATGTTGTGGTCAGTAAAGATGTCTGGGAGACTGCCTGCTTGGGGGTACTGTGTGGGGTTGTTAGTTAGGACCCAGTCAATGATGAATTCCCTTTTAGATTTTTTATCACATCTAGTTGGAATTTGGACTAACTGCTGGTAGCCATGGAGATTTATTAGATTACTTGGTGGTTCTGAAATGCAGGTGAACCAATCTAGGTTGAAATCCCCCAGCCCCAGTGAAATGCAGATATGGACAGAAACAAGATATATCAATAGTTAATGCAGAATAACCTGCAATGTCTGAAGTATGTTTGGGGAGACTGATGAATTACCAGGTTACCTGCAAGTTGTATGTTCAGTGACTGATTTAGAAATACTCTCTATTGCTGAGTTATATAGCAGTAGTTGTGATGACATTCAATTGGGTATAGTAAATATTAGAATGTCTTAGCATTTATGTTGTTTCTTCTGGTGTTAGGTAGCCAGGACAACCAAACAGGTCATTTTCAAGTGCTGTTGTTTACTGCCTTGTTTCTGTATAGTTGTGTTGTGTACCCTGTCATTATGATCACATCACATTATATATATATATATATATATATATATATATATATATATATATATATATATATATATATAATGTGAGACTGCTACTTGCTCTGTAGAAAGCATCGCAGTCTTTTCATGTTTTGTTGTTTGATCTGTGCACCTGATCACCAAGGGCTTTTCATCCAGAAAAAAGGAGGTAATTGTCCCACTGTACTCATCCCTCATTAGACCCATTGGAGTATAATGCCCCGTTCCTCACAAGACATCTGCAACCGCTGGAAAGGCCACAGAAATACCTCACTAGAAGAATCACAGGCCTAAAGCAGATGCCATATGCTGATCTAAAAAAAAAAAAAAAAAAAAAAAAAACTCCAGCTATACTCTGTGGCATATCGTCTACTCTGAGGCTATCTCTGCTTAACATACAAGGCCATGTCAAACCCTGAGCTGTTGGGCATGCCCCACTTAAAGAAATCCCAATCCCTCAGAGCCACACGCTCCAGGGATCTAAACCTTATCACAATGAACAAAACATGCTGGAGGGATAGGTTCCTGACCCAGAGACTCCCCATACTCTGGAATAGACTGCCCATGCATGTCAAGCAAGCGCCTCATTGTCCGTCTTCAAAAGGAACCTTGATTGGATGGGAGATAGGAAATTCACCCCGGGGATCATGTCAGTCGCCCTGCTAGACAGGGGTCCAGAGAAGTAAATATTGTGGGAAGAAATATCCAGGGAATTGTTATGGCTAGGCTTGCATAGGCCCTAGGGCCAATAGCCTAGTACCAACCTATGATCACATTTGTAATTCCGTCTGTCACTGGCTGTGATGACATCCAAGATGCATCTTCCATTATTGATGTAGAATTATTAGTTGCGTTCAGATGTGCATGCAACTGTGGCAACACCATTGCTCCATTGTTTATGTTTTTGGCCTTTACTAATCATAACATCTACTAAGATGAGTTTAAATCCCACCTTTGCTTATATGACCTGTTCAATGTTGTTGAAGGATTGCTAACTGTGCACATGTTTGCTGATGGTTTAGGGTATACAAATAAAGCAGAAACTTCGCAGTGTGGAGGGTGTGAAGTTCACTCCTTGAAATATGTCATGCACCTAGTTAACTAATAGAAATTGAACTTTAAAATACATAATATGAAATAATCAAATAGTAGGTAGTTCACAGCTGAGTTATAGGTTCATAGGTTCATAGGTAGGTACTAGGCTATCTGCCCTAGGGCATTTATAAGCCTAGCCAGAATGTGTTGGATTTTGCCTCCCTTTTAGACTAGATTCCTGAGCCTCTGTCCAGCAGGGCCATAGAAGTGATACCAGGAGCAAATTTATGATTTCCCATCCACTCATCAAGATTTCTTTTGAAGAGGGTCAGCGAGGGGCTCTGCCTAACATGGACTGGGATTATATTCCAGAGCACGGGAAGCCTTTGGGATATGAATGTATCCCTCCAGCATGTCCTATTTATTGTTGTGCTAAGGAGCGTGTAGCTCTAATGGATCTGGTTTTCTTGAGGTGGAGCATGTCCAACAATTCCGGGTTAGACATGGACTTGTATGTCAGGCAGAGATCACCTCTGAGTAGGCGGTAAGCGACTGAGTAGAGCTGGAGTTTCTTTAGTCGAGCTGCATAGGGCATCTGTTTGAGGCCCACAGTCCTCTTGATAAGCTATTTTTGAGGTCTCTCCGGCTGTTGCAGGTGTCAGGTAAGGTACATCCCAAATGGGGCTTTGTACTCAATTATGGGCCTGAAGAGTGATGAGTAGAGGGGCACAATGACCTCTCTAGATCTAGATGTGAACCCTAACTCTTTCATGATTAGGTGGGCTATACAGAAGGTTTCTCTAACCGCTTTGGCAATGTGATTGTTAATGGAGAGGTTACTGTCTACTTGGGTCCCCAGATCCCTGATTACTTCTTCCATAATCAGTGGATTACCTCCTATATGGTAGTTTGTGGGCACTTTGTTTTTCCCAAAGGGGATGACTATGCATTTTTTTGCATTTAGCTTGAGGCCATGGTTCTGGCACCAGGTATCAGTCTCAGTAAGGCCCTTCTGGAGGATGCTTGTGTCAGCTGGAGAGTCAATTATGGCTCCCAGTTTCCAATCATATGCGAACTTGGTCAGCCACAGTCCTCCCATGTTTGCCTGTACCTCAGAGAAGTATATACCAAACAAGAGGGGTCCCAGGACTGATCCCTGTAGGATGCCACTTGTAACTGGTTTAGAGTCAGACATGGCACCTGCGACTCTGACCATGTGAGTTCTATCCCTGAGCCAGTTTGCAACCCATCTTGTGACATATGGGTTGATATTTAAGCTGGTAAGCTTATTTATGATACCAGAGTGGGATATTGTGTCAAAGGCCTTTGCAATGTCTAGGTAGGCTGTGTGGGCTACCTTTCCCTCATCTAATGCTTTGGTAACTGTTTTGAAGAAGTCAACCAAGTTTAAAAATGGAATATCCTTTATTTTTTAAGATACATTTTTAATGTTCATTCTGATTACTGTACATGACAGTGATATACAAGACACTGATTGTTTTGCTTAGCTATGTAATGTACATGAGAGGTGAGCCTTTCATTTGACATATGATTTTAATATTTTTATGTAAGTATATGAACCTCTGTAGGAAATCTAAGATGTCCTCCAGATTTTGAACCATAACATGAGACACAATTTCTCATGTACAGAAAATGAGATTATAAGAGAGGATCTGTCCAGCATGAATACAACCTGCTTGGACAGATGGTCATTATTGTGTGGAAGAATCAAGTGTGGACAGATCTGACATGCATGGCAAATGCTATGGGTTGTCACAACAGATTGAGGGAGGCCTGCTGGTGGCATTGCTCTGACATGATTCTCCCTGCAGCAAACAGATTTCGTCACTGAGATAGGGCATGGAATGCCATTGGAGGTGGGCCACCATTGTCTCCCCTGGATAAGAAAATATTTTTCCTGCTCTCCCTTTCTACTACTTGCCAGGATCATTGGATATCCAGGAGAGGTATTAAGGTAAGTGTTTCAGGATGGACAGGTATGTCCAAAGTTCACAAATAGAACAGCATATACCAATTCCCACTGAAGGACATTACTGCCCAATTTTTAATGTATTGTTATATTTTTGCTACAGCAGCAGAATTATGCCATGGGTGTGGAAATACACATGATGCGGATGACCAAGTACTGTTATAGCATGTTATCTTACCAGCACAGTAGATACAAAATACTGTAAGCAACAGGCGTGATATGTTTTTCACTTGCATAGGCCCATCAACATCTGTACATCAGCAGCACATGTCATGTAAGTATCTCCATATCCTGTTAGCATGATCCATAGTTGCTGTGAAGCTATGCCTCCTGTTATGACTGCAGAGTATACCCACATGTTGCTGTTTGTGTACCATTTTAACATATAGATACAGCATCACAAGACATAGTTCAGGAACCATCTGCTACAGGCAGACCTAGTCGCTCATATTGTTGTTGTTTTACAGCACTGTTTAGCACACCTCATAGTTCAGGAACCATCTGCTACAGGCAGACCTAGTCGCTCATACTGTTGCTGTTTTACAGCACTGTTTAGTACACCTCATAGTTCAGGAACTATCTGCTACAGGCAAACCTAGTCGCTCATATTGTTGCTGTTTTACAGCACTGTTTAGTACACCTGCGATCTAGGATACTCATTTTGACTTCTTCCCTACACAGGTACATCATGACATGTACACCATTTGTCATATGTCTACATAAGTAATCCAAAGCAAACAGAGCAACCAGTGAAAAGGCAAAAATTGTATCAAAAAAGAAGAAAACTGGTAGGCAGAGAAAAGTAAACAAAGTCCGTTTAATAAAAAAACAAAATAAAACTTTAAAAAACAAGGATCTTTTTTTTAAAGTTTATTTTGTGTTTTTTATTAAACGGACTTTGTTTACATCTCTCTGCCTACCAGTTTTCTTTTTTTTTCGATACATGTCTAGATAACCTGGGCAGGAGCATCTGTATAACAGCAACATGCCACCTGTTCCTGTGATCCATAGTTCTTGTGTGTGTCTCTCTGCCTCCTTTTATGATGTGGAGTGTGCTCACATGGTTGTTTGTTTACCATTATACACTACAGGATCCACTTTACATCAAATGAGGGTGAATTTCCTATTTCCCATCCACTGGTCAAGGTTACACCTTAACAGTATTAGGGATGGACTTCACATGGATAGGAAGCCTGTTCTAGAGTATGTGGATCCTCTGAGACACATATCTATTTCACCAGTATTTCTTATTTATGTCGCAAGCAGTTTTGATGCTGTTCTATTTACAGATGTACAAATGGTCCATCAGAGCTCGATCCCAAGATGCTTTGCATGCTAGGCATAGATTGTGTCTGTGTCACCTGTAGGAGAATGAATACAGTGATAGGGCTTTAAGGTGAGCCATGTAGGAGAATTTGTTTATTCCCTAGATTGTCCTGATAATGAACTTTTGTGGTCATTCCAACTGTTACATATGTCTAGTTAGGTACATACCTAAGGGGCTCAGTAATGGACCAATTGGGTTGCCTAGTGGAGGCGAAAGCCTATCAAACAAGTTTGCCGCTTGTATGAGGAATGGCAATAATCCCCTTTTTCTCCATGAGGTTAGTAATAAAGGAATGGTGACGTCTGTGAATATGGAGGAACTGGATTTAGTACGAATTGCACACAGAGAAAATGGAAGGCGATTCTCTCAAGTTCAAACGTTTGTCAACACAACAACAACACTTTGAGGTCTGCCTGAATAGAGGTATCATACCAAGAGGACTGCATGTACTAAAAAGTCGACTTATGGCGAGCAGTATCCGGAACTTTTGGCAAAGTGGCAGCAACTCAGTTTAGAGGCGAGCATGAATTATTTAAAACTGTTAATCGAATTATTTAAACCTGAGGAGGAGTGCTTGAGGCAGTCTATTACAAAGCAACAGCCAGCCCTATATACTCGTTTTCCAACAGCTATTGTTGATCATGCATTGGTTGGTGTCTTGGATGGTATTTTGGTGTATGAGAGACATTTGTTGCAGCAGAAATGTAGTAAAATCGACAGGAACACCAAAGATTTTCAACAGGGGCATGTCTTCCCCTGGCCAAGAGCTAGCCAGGTTAATAGACAGAGCACATCGGATGGGGTTGTGACCACCCAATACCATCAGGGAACTTGTGCCTGAAAGCTCTAGTAATTCCAGTGAAAATCAGAATAAGAATATAACTGAAAGTGAATGTCAGGTGTTGGATAACAATGTGAATAACATTACTAGTATTTGTAATGAAGGTACAGCTACTGCTACTGTGTCTACAACCCTTGACAGGGATGGACTGTCAGATGTTAGGGAGTGGCCTATATCTTTCCAGACTGGTTTCCTCTGTGAGTCATTGAATAGTAACAAGGTTAATGCTGATGTTAACCAGCCTGTTGTATGGACAAAGTTGCGTTCTTCTACAACAATGAGCATTGAAGGTGGACAACCCTAGGGTGTGGGTTTTCACCAGTTCCCCTTCCCATAAGTGTGGAGAAGGGGGTGAGGAGGGACCGTGCTGTCAGCTGAGGGAGACAGAAAAGGAAACTCTCAGCCGAGACAGTCGAATCAGTCTCTCAAAAAAAATGTGGAACCAGTTGGGAACTGTTTAGTCTGGAACATTTCATGGAGAAGCCTAGATTTGGATGAGTTCAGTGTCTTGAATAGGGGCTTGAATTTCATTCCCATGAGATGCAATAGTTTGACAGATGTTCTGATTGATATGAAGATTTTTACTAGAAATGTTATGTTGAATTATGAGTTAGGTAACAATGTTAGCTTACATGGGCGTGTGTTTAAAAAACCCAGTGTATACACCCTGAACAATCATCCATTGGTTGAAGCATTTTACAAATTAATTGAAGATGACTTACATACATAAGATGTATAATGATGGTAGACTGGATCATAAAGTTAGGAACAATGGTCATAATTTGAGTCTTAAGGAAAGGAGTGCCTTGTTGAGGTTACAAAATGATCACACCATCATTAACAGACCCACAGATAAAGGCGGGCCTGTTGTAATCATGGCTAGGGAGGGATATAAGAAGGCCATGATCAATATGTTGAGTGACTCTAAATATTACACAGTGATTAGTAAAGAGAATGTTGATGCCATTAAATGTAGGATTCTGTCTATGGTGGATGATCTAGTTAAAAGCTTTACTATCACTAGCGAATTGGGTAGGTTCTTGGAAGTAGATTACCCCATGATTCCAGTCATACCGGGCCTTCCCAAAATCCATAAGGATGTTGTGAACCCCCCCATGAGACCTATAGTATCGGGGAGGGGGTGATGCACTGAACCTTTCTCTTTATATGTGGAACAATATTTATGACCTGTTTTAGATCAGAATACCATTGTCCTTAAAGACACGAAACAATTTCTCCTAGATTTGTACAGTTTCACCAGCACCTTTGAGATGGAGGAAGACACCCTTTTTGTCACCTTAGATGTACAGTCTTTGTTCACTATTATTCCAAATGACTTGGGTGTGGGATCAATTAAGGAATATTTAACTAAATATAATGAATATGATGAGAAACAGGCAGATTTAACCTGCCTATTTTTGGAAGTCATACTTGAATACAATGTTTTTATATATGAACAAGAGATATACATACAGCGTGATGGTGTAGCTATGGGCACTTCTTGTGTCAATAGCTACACCAACATGTTTCTAGTCCTCTGGGAGGAAGATGCTCTGTTTTTGACTGATTGCTTCAGGAAACATGTTCTTTTCTATCGTTTTGTGGACAATGTTTTTTTCATCTGGGATGGTACCCCAGATGAACTGAATAGGTTTGTCATACAGATGAACAGCATGACTGAATATCTTAATTTCTCCTTAAACTTCTCTCGACCCAGAATAGAGTATCTGGATGTTTATGTGGAAAAGGTGATGGGTTGTCATAGTAACACAGGAGTTCACAGGAAGATGTGTCCTAGGAATACTCTCTTGCACAGACAAAGTATGCATCCACCCTACATCTTCAGAAAAATTATTAAAGGACAAGGAATGAGAATATCCCACCTGAATGCATCAGACTCAGAGTATAAACATGAGTTGGATGCCTTCAGAGGCAGGTTACTTGAGCGAGGTTATAACAAGGAAGAGATAGATGAAGGCCTTTCAGATCTAGACCTTTTTAGGGTAGGTAGAGCTGCACCTTATTTCTCCAATCATATGGAGGTCAGGAGTATTGAAAGGAGTAAACCCTCAGGAATAAGAATACCCATGTATTACACCAATGATAACAGGGCCATCAATGATATCATTAATAATCATTGACGGATTCTCAACACTAACAAAGACATCAGAAACATTGTTGGTGAGAGGCTGACTTTCAGGTTTAAGAATAAACCCAATTTAAAGAGAATTCTGTGTCATTGCACTGATAGATATGAGACGAACGAATATGTAGGAACCATATCATGTGGAAAATGTAATTATTGTGAGTTTATCAACATAGGTGATCATTTTGTACATCCGGACACTGGACATGAATTTAAGTTTAAGGTGTCTGCAGATTGCAGCACCCCACATGTAATTTATTTAGCTGCATGTAAATTATGTCCATCTTTCTATGTTGGTAAAACCAACAGGGTGTTCTGTAACAGAATAAGGAAATATCTTTATGCCATTAGGGTGAACTATACTAATAATGCTTTAGCCAAGCATTTTATGGCAATGAGAGAGGAACATGTTTTTCAGTTCACGGTTATAGATACTGTTACACCCATCATTAGTGAAGGCAACATAAGAAATGGTACTGAGAAGAAAGAGATGACCTGGACTTTAAGATTAAGAGCGGACAGAGGTAGAGGCCTTAAAGAGAGGGCCTCCCGCAAACCTGTCTTGAAGTCCAGAGGATTGTCTATCAAATGAAATAATTTTTAGGGTCTGTGACATCCAAGATCAATACCCCTGCTGCTTGTGCCAAGACACCATGTTTTTGTATGTTTAACATGTCATGTATTATAGGAGACACGACAATATTACCATATACACTTCTCTGCCTGGTTCCAATTTATATGCTTGGTCTGGGTGAATTACCTTAATTTGTCTTTATTGCTGCAATTCTATAGTAGGCTGATATTTGATATGAGATCTTCACATCATGTCTCTATAATATTTTTTGATTGGGTTTTCATCAATTGATATTATGCTTACCATTGTGTATTTTTTGCTGTCATGTTCATATATGCAGCTATGATAGTTTTACTTTCATCTTTTTTATATATTTATTTTTTTATATACCTTTTTTATAAACTTTATATATATATTTTTAAAATAGCTTCATTAACATAATTTACCTTTAATATGTCAATTTATTAATTATTTGAGCCTGAATAGATGGGTGTAAAGAGAGTGCTTTATGATGTAGTGAGTTTTTATGGTCTGATGAAGCGTATTGTGAAAGCGCTTACCTCTGTGCACCAATAAAGGACTATATTTTTACATCTTTGAGACTGGATACTTTTACATTCCTTGGTTGCTTCTGCCGTACTCTGTTTGTTGGTTTTATTACATATCTAAGGGGGCATTACACTCAATGATGGA
Source organism: Protopterus annectens (assembly GCF_019279795.1). Lineage (NCBI taxonomy): Eukaryota > Metazoa > Chordata > Ceratodontiformes > Protopteridae > Protopterus > Protopterus annectens. The sequence goes on from NC_056732.1 coordinate 1,762,516,962, forward strand.
TCTTATAAGAGCTGAATAATGTGGTACTATGACTTCCTTGGACCTAGACTCCATGCCCTTACTTACATGTTGGGCAACATAGAATGATTTTCTTATTACCTTGGCCACAAGTTGGTCAAAAGACAGATTTCTGTCTACATATATTTCTAAACCCCTGACTACTGGGTCAGCTATTAAGGGTGTCTTATCAGTGGAGTAATTATCCTGGGTATCAGTTTTCCCAAAAGGTGCTATAATGCATTTCTTGGCAGTGAATTTTAATCCCTGACTTTGGCACCACTCATTTGATTGTATTAGACCATCTTATAAGATGTTTGTGACATGAGGGACTCTATGATAGCTCCCAGTTTGTTAAGATAGCTCCCAATTTGCAGCCATCTGTGATCTCTGTCAGCCAAAGGGCCTTAGCATTGCCCTTTATCTTTGAGTAGTAGCTTCCAAATAGGAGGAGTCCCAGTACAGAGCCATGAGGTACCCTGCCGGTGACCTTCTCTTAATGGAGGTGCTCTTAGCAATCCTGACTTCTTGAGTCCTGTCTGTGAGTCAGCTGGCAGTCAAATGAGCATTGTAGGGGCTTATGCCCAGTTTGCTGAGTTTGTTAACTATCCCGAGTGTGGTATTGTATTGAATACCTCAGCTAGGTCCACGTAGGCACCATTTTCCCCTCCTCTATTGCCTTGGTGACCTTCTCAAAGAAGTCTGCCAGATTTAGTAGACGTGCCCTTGCCCTAAAAAAGCCAGACTGGGTTGGGACCATTGTCTGAATGTTTCATATGTTTTTGTTGATCATTACCATGATAATTTATTCCATGGCTTTGCATATTAGACTAATCAGAATAATAGGTCTGTAGTTTCTTGGAGTTGGTTGATGGTCCAGCCTTGTGAAGTAGGATAACTGTTGCAGTAATCCATTCTTGTGGTACAAAGACCACTGAGGCTGTATTTTTTGGGCTTAGCAAGTGCCACCAGGACCTGCTGTCTGTTAACAGTTGGTGGGGTTATGCTAGTTGGTAGGTATTTAATAAGAGAGGCAGTGGGTGAGTGGGGGAATGGGAGGGTGAATATTGAGCTGAAATTGTCAGCCAGCAATTCTGCTATGTTGTTCTTCTCAGTGAAGGTGGAACCATTGACCACCAGTTCAGCACACTGTTGAGTACTGTCTTTAAAGTTTTGGGTATAGCTGTAGAAGGCCTTGTGGTTTTCTCTATCCTGTAAGGCTTTCATGATCTTGTAATTGGCTTTGATGGACTTAATTCATTTTCTTAGTTTCCTGTTTAGTTGATTTAGATAACTCCTATCATTATGGGAGTTGCTATTCCTTATTTTAGCTATGACTTGTTTCTTTTTGTAATATACCATATTAAGGTTATGATTCCACCAGTGTGACTTTTTTTAGAATTTGTTTTGGGTTTACTTGTGGTTAGTAAAGCAGCCTCTATACAGCCATTAACATGATTGCACAGGGTCTCTTTTTACAATTCTGCATAGTTTTCTGTGAATTCGGAGTTGGCAGGACATTGAATTTTGACAAATTATCGCTTAACAGGATGTGGTTTGCTTTGGAATAGCTCCTAAATGTAACAGGGTTTGCTGTGGTAACTGAGATGATTTTTATTTTGAAGGAGACAGCTTTGTGATCCAAATTCACTACTAAGGATGTGACACTGGTGGGGAGTGAAACACCCTCCCATATTGATAAGTAGCATGTCCAATATGTTTGAACATCTGCTGGGTATGTGCACTATCTGGTCAAGGGTATTTGTGTTAAAAAAGTCCAGGAATCATTGTGCCTGCAAGTATGAGACAGTGTATGTTGAGCAGTCTGTAGTTAAATTATCCCATGAATGGAGTGTTTGGTTTAATGGTGACTGTGACCAGTAGGTATAGGTATGAGGTATGGGATTCTAGGGAAATAGAGTGTGACAAATAGCTTACTCTGCTATAGAATGGGACTTTGTGTTGAGTTGCACGTGGATACATTCCCTGGCATCATCCTGCTTAACCAATCTAGAGGTATGCTTGTTGCTAATACAGATTGAGGTTCCTCCACCTTTTGTACCTGTCTGTGAGGCTGATGGTCTAAATATATGGAAAGCACTGAAGCCTTCCTCTGCCAGAGTACTTTCTATGTATTTAAACCATGTTTCAGTAACGGCACAGATGTCTATATTCTCCAGAGTGAGGTGAGCTTGTACAGTGTGGAGTTTCTTGTTTAGGCTTCTTGCTTTAAGAAGTAATGTATAGTAATATTGAGTATAATAAAATTAAGCATAACAATTTACAGTACCAAACAGGCATCCCTAAGACACTACTCCATTGTATATTAAGCTATTGTAATTCTGAGACACTACTCCACTGAATGATTTCTTGTTACTAAGTGTAACTGCCAAAATATGTGCTACTAAGTGATCCTGTTAGTTTTATTACTAACTTGAACTGTGACAATATTTGTTACTATGTGATTTATTGCTATCATTTCTTTGATTGTTTCACTATTGTTTAAAATACTGACTGTTATGTTGTTATTACGTGGAGCTTTTCTCCACAGGCCTCCACTGAAATTGGGCAAACATGTCTAGTCAGACTTCCCCGGTAAACAAATGTTAAATAAATTAAATCTTTAGGTTGCTTTGGGTTTTATTTGCTATATCAGTAGGTTTGTGAATTTGGCATTGTCTAAAAAGCTCTAAGATGGTGAATAAAATTTTAGCCAATATTCAGAAGCCTAACGGTGACAGGTACAGACCAGCCTTTGTAAACCAGTGTGGTCTGTTAATCATGTCCTCCCATGCTGAGGAATATTGAAATCCCAGTGAAAGACACCAGAAACTAATCCAATTATTGAAGTCAAGCATCTTTTGTTTGTACTGTGGTGTCATCCTTGGTGAAGGTCAAAAGCTACTCAATATAAAGCACATACTTGCCTGAGACACGTATTCAGAGAGATCAGCAATGTCTCTCTTCTTACAGTCCAGGGACCAGTCTATGTATGGGTGAGAGAATCGTACTGCTACCTGTGGTATACTGACTTGAGTCTGTGTGGAACTTGACAAATCTGGGCTTCAGATATTTCATGTATTTATTTATTTATATTTGCTTTGTTACTTATATTTGTTTTCCATGGTAGACCATTGATCTCCATGAGCCCTTTTCAGTCTTAGCCCAGGAAAAGGTCTGGTTAAGAGTCACACAGTTAAACAATGGATGCTGAGGAAATCAAACTTTAAACCACTGGACCACAGGAAACTATGTGTATAAGCAAGTAACCACTATCTTCTCCTTGTTCAGTCTGGAGAGTGGGGCATCTGTGTGTCATACAATGGAGTCCCCTATGACAAGAGTCCTGGGTAATGAGTTTGCTTGCTTTAAGGGCTTTACTGATGGGAATCCACTGGATTAAGGCATATATGTGGTGTTTGGTTTTGCATTTGGTGTGTGCTTTACAGATTGCTGAGGATAGGTGTTGCCATTTATATCTTTAAGAGGTCTTTGAGTTTTGGGAAGATTGCTTTTTAGTGCCTCAGCATAAGTTGATCTATGTGTGTGATGGACACTTTGTGTGGTGTATGTAGTGTGTGTTCTTAACAACCTTGTTTGTATGCATGCGAGATTTTTGTCTCCAGTGAAATTGCGTATGTGACTCTCCCACATACTGTATTTGATTCTTTAAGAATTAAATGGTTGTCTGTGAACATGGGACAATTGCTATATTGTATCAAACTGGCTATAGAGACATTTGGAAATTGCATATCCATGTTGTGTGTAGCTATATTTGAGTGGGCTACTGTAGATTGTGGTCTGGGTTATACAGAGTTCTCCCTGGGTTGTCCTTAGGTTTGGTACTACGCTAGGTAAAACTGCAATAAGATTTGATAGTAGTGCTGTTTATTGTGCAAAATAGCTACTATAAGCTTGTCGCCACACAATGGCTTTGTTTTAGCTGCACTGAGTGACAGGTTTCAGTTCTAAGGGTAGTTTTATTGATAACATTTACTTTTGGGTAGTTTGTGTCTGTACAGAGCACTGCTAACCTCTTGATGTAAAAACACAGAGAAAGATTGCTTGAAAGTATAATGCTACAACAAAATAACCTAAACAATCTACCTTGACAAGATAATTTCAAGTATTAGGGATGTTTAGAATAATTTAAAGGCAAAATCAACAAGTAAAGCAAAAGTAAAGTAGTAGTACTCTGAACAGTTAACTGCCAAGGATGGAGTATTATTAACTCAGGCTCCCTCAGAGTGTGCAAAGGCCACCAAGCAGATGAGAACTTTGGAAAAATGAGCAGGAGGTCACGGTGTCCCCCAACATTTTGTGCCCATCACCATCCCTGTCCGTCTTGTACATCCTGCATTTCTTCACCTGCTACATAAATAACCATTACTGCATGCCTTGTTACCTGACTCTCTCATTCCAAAGCAACATTCCTCTCTCTAAAAAAAAAAAAAAATGGAGAGGGGGCACCTTTCCCACCAAAAAAACAAAAAAACACGTCCTATACATAGCTCTCCACTTTGCTTATGTCTCATCCTGACACACTTGAGTTTGTTGAACTGGCTATACAACATTATACTGTTGCCATCACTCCCTGGTGTGGTGACACTCCAAAGTCATGAAAGTCTGTCTACAATTCTATTTTTATGTTGTGAAGAAATGGGGAGTTATGGTGCTCTCCCACCACCACCCTGCAAGTTCCTGTATTGTTTTACATGTGTCCTACCACTTGCCTGTCCACCATTTTCACCACTGCTCTATCAACTCCTTTTTCACCCATTTAATCTGGTTGAAAAATAGAAGTACACATAACAGACAGGGCCAAAAATAGCCCATCAAAATGCCTTCACTTTTTGTCCTCGTCATTTGGACAGAGGTTGGCATCACACACTAATACGGAGTGACAGTGAATGGTGTTTTACATCCAATGACAAAAAAGTGAGTTTTTGCCATCATTCACACTAGTCCATCATCAGACCAATAACTGACTACAATGCTCCCGTTTGCATGTACCTCATCAGACACCTGCAATTACTGGAGAGCCACAGAGGTTTTCTCACCAAGAAATTACAGAGTACATAAAACAAGTCTTACACAGAAAGACTGAAAGCCCTAGCTCTGTATTCTGTCTCCTACAGGTTGCTAAGGGTTGACCTGTGCCTGGCTTATAGGGCAGTTTCTGACCCATCCTTAATAGAACTGCTACACATTCATAAATCAAACTGCATAAGGGTCACTTACTCCAGGGATCTTAACCTAGCCTCTGACATGAACAGATTATGCTGGAGAAACAGACACATCTCTGCAGCAAACTTCCAAGTCACATAAAACAGAGTCCCTCCTTGACCGTCTGCAAATGCAGCCTGGATCAATGAATGGATGACCGCAAATTCACTCCTGAAGTGGCATCCATGTCTCTCCTGGACAGAGGAAGTCAGTGTTAACTACCATAGACCTTTACCTCTGTGAACTACACACCATTACCGCTGACAATTGGGGCAACTTAGGATAAATATGGTTAAATTTGTAAGGACTCTAGGGCTGTTAGCCTACTAACCTTTTATGAAACCATGAACTTATATAAATTTACAAGATCAAATATATGGCTTTACCTAATTCCTGCAGTTGTCAGTGATTCTCAAGATATTCACAAGGGTAGGGCTGACAACAGCAACAAACATTGCCATGTCAAAATGTGTGCATTCTTCGAAACTCTGTACACTTTCAATGCATTACTGTGTACAATAAAGTTTTTTTTCAATATGGTTGAAAAGGGTATAAAAGAGTGGAAATATGATGAAGACATAAGAAAGATACTGTTGATTGACAACATATGCTGCAGACACTTACATACATACTATTAATACATGATAAAATTAAATAAATGTATGACATATGTTTGGATTCAAACCCTTGACAGTATAAAATAAAAGTTTACAGACAGAAAGATTATCTCATGTTAACACATAGGAACTCAAGAATTGTTAAGTCTAACTAACATATTTGAAGGGGCACTGATAACACATTCAAGTTAGGGAAAATATAAGCCTCGGCCTTTATCACTGTAAGGGCAGGTATAACATCCCATGAGGTGTATGTATGCATTAGCCTTCATCACAGTAAGGACAGGTATAACATCCCATGAGGTGTATGTATGCATTAGCCTTCATCACTGTAAGGACAGGTGTAACATCCCATAAGGTGTATGTATGCATCAGCCTTCATCACAGTAAGGACAGGTGTAACATCTCATGAGGTGTATGTATGCATCAGCCTTCATCACTGTAAGGACAGGTGTAACACCCCATGAGATGTATGTATGCATCAGCCTTCTTCACTGTGAGGATAGGTGTAACATCCCATCAGCCTAATAGATATGTTACACAAACCATCTCACAACAGCATTGTCAGTCTGTCTTTATACAGGGCAATGGGTTTAAGCATATTTGCACAGCATGAACCATGCTAGTGTGGATGAAATTAAAATCTTCAACTTTTGCTATAAGACATGGAATAACATATGCCATCACTCACCATTAGTGTGTGATGCCAAGCTTTTAAACGGGGAAGTAAGACAGGAAAAGAGACATACAGAGAAATTTGCTTATGGTCCATTTCTGCACATCTTTGTGTTGTGTTACTCTTCGGTTTGTCATTATAACTATTCAGGCAAGATCTGTACAAGACAGTGTTCCTAACAGGGAGAGAGCGTATTAACTAAGCAGCAGGATAATGATGTGTTAATAAATTGTCTAGCCAACACTTACACAAACAAGTCATACAAAACATTCCAAAATACTTTGTCATACAGCTAGATTAGAACCATGACAGTACTCAAAAACAAATTTTAAAAAATGTGAGTATCATCAAACTACACCACATAGGAATGCCTACTTCACACAATTCAAGTCTGACAACAGTTTGAAGCAAAGGAAAATGTATGCATTATTCTTCATTGCACTCATGATAATTGTAAAATCCCATAATTTGTACATTATATCCAATAGTATAACAAATAAGCAACAGTAAAAGGTGATGATACAGAAGTGAGAACATACAGAGGCATGGAGATAGGGATACAGACATACACTGAATGCTATATTTTCCTGGGTGATTTGTTTAACATCTTTCTACTGTCTTACTGTTATGTTTTTTCCTGAAAAGGAATTTGTCATGCCATGTCAATCAAGTGTTGCCAATAGGAAGCAAGCTGGGTCAGAAAGTAGAAACATGATTCAGACAAAAGCAGGATAATGACAAGTTACTAAATCATGTAGACAAATCAGACTTAATAGTAATATAAATAAAGCATTAAGTATGACTTTCACAAATTCCTGGATTTGAACCCTTGACAGTATGCCAAAAGCATTTTAGACAAGTCAGTTATGTCAACACACCACACAAGAAATGTTATTTCACAATCTTAATTTTACTGATTTGAAAAGACAATTACAAAACAATGACGCAAGGAGAAAGTAGGCATCAAGCGTCATCACAGTAATGACAATTTTAACATTACATAAGGTGTACAATACAGCCAACAGCATAATAAATGGTCCAATGTGAAACAGAGATGTGTTTTCTTAAGGCATTTTGTGTCATGATTTCACAATTGTCAGGAATTTTTGTGCAGCATGCGTCCTAACAGTATTTGCAATTGGGATATCCTATAAGCTGCATTCTTCACCTTGTTGAATAGAAGACTAGTCTGACTGTACAACGTGTAGTGAGGCTAAGTACAGTAGTGTGAAGGGCACCAGAGTAATGCAGCTGAAGGCAAAAAAATCAGAAGATTTTGCCATAAGCTGTATACATACATTCCCCCAAAGTTACAGGTGCCAGACATTGAGACAGTGCTGAGGAGAGAGAGTGATGACACAGAAGGAAGAAATAGGTACAGGGGAGAAGGAGGCAGGGAGTAAGTAGAATAGGGCCGAAGCAGGATAATGTTGGCTTTAAAGAATATATAGGCACAGCTGCACTAAACAGACAAGAACAGTTTGACTTATGTCTGGACTAGAGCTCTTGAAAGTATGCAAAAATCAGTTTACAGATCTGAGAAATATCTCAGCATACCAGAAAGGAACTCTTACTTTACGCACTAAATAACACAATTGAATGGAGAGTGACAACGTACTGAAGCAGAAGGAGTGAAGAGAGAGAGAAAGTGAGAGATGAAGAGAAAATTACCAAGGGTTTTGTTTATAGTGCATCTAGGACCATCTTTTTGGTGTGTCACTGTTAACTGTTTCCTCATTATTACTCTCTCATGCTCTGTACAATAAACGGTTTGCGATGGGCAGCAAGAAGGGGAAGAACAGCAGAAACAAGAGTAAGACATAAGCAGCATAAGGCAGGTTTACTAAGTCTCCCTGTTGGGGATGGATTTATTTATTTATTTGGCATTTGTTTACTAGAAAAGTCCGACTGGGAGGTAAAGTGTCCATTTTCAGTGGAGGCCTAGAGACAAAAGCTCCACAATCACAATCGTTCAAAAATCAATTATAGATATTTTAAATCACAACATTATCATATTACACTCCAAATACAGGAGTGAAAAAGTGTTGTCGTGAGAAAAACATAGATCATACAGTATGTTTCATAGTAGAGAGCAATAAAAAAATAACCATGAGTTGGAGAAAATATATGAGGAAAAACTCATTAGTCACACTATTTGTTAACTAGATTAATATACAATAAATGAGAGCTGAGATAATTCAAATTAAATATAATAGAGATTACATGATAAGAGACAGTTAGGGGAACTTTAACTTTACCGTGCTCATAATGTTAATAGTGCAACACTGAAGTGATGAGTTACTTCCCTCTCCTTGTATTGTCAATCAGGCAGTGATCAGTTACTTCACTGTATCTTTGCCCTACCCATAATATTAATTGTGCAACACTGAGGTGTGCTGTTACTTCAGTGTAACTTTACCCTCTCCATAATCTTAATTGGGCAACATTGAGATAAGCAGTTACCTCACTGTAACTTTGCCTCCTTGTAATGTTAAATGAGTAACACAGAGGTGGGTCGTTATGTCACGGTAACGTACCTGTAATGGTAATTGTGCAAATCTGAGGCAATCAATTACTTTACTGTAACTTTGCCTGTAATGTAATGTTAATCAGGCAAAATTAAAGTGAGTAAAGTGATTGGTTACATTTCTGTAACTTTGACCTCTGCATATTGTTAATCTGGCTGCATTAAAAATATCAGTTATTTCATTGTAGCTTTGCCCTCCCCATAATGTTAATAGGGCAAAATTGATGTGAACAGTTAGTTCAATGTAGTTTGGTTTGCCCTCCCTGTAATTTTAATCAGGCAATATTGAGGTGAGCAGTTTCTTCAATGTAATTTGCTCTTCCAGTAATGTTAAACTGGAAGCATTGAGGTGATTACTTCATTGTAATATTGCCCTTCCTGTAATGTTAGTTGGGCAATACTGAGTTGAGCATTTACTTCATTGTAAC